>NC_020397.1:802436-824964 GCF_000321355.1 Plasmodium cynomolgi strain B
GATTGAGGCGATGAATAGATGTGCTTCCTTGCGCTTCACTGCGCTTCGTTGCGGGGGGACCCCCTCTCTCCCTTACTTGGTCCCAGCTGCCAAACAGAGTAATCGATGCAGGAGTTACGGATATTCATCAGGTTGTGCACGTCGCTCTTTGTTTCGACGTTGAGCTTGGGGTAGCTGCGGGGGGGAAACGGGGAGAGCAAATGTGGAGAGGAGATGTGTAGAGGATGTGTGCAGAGGAGATGTGGAAAGGAGATGTGGAAAGGAGATGTGGAAAGGAGATGTGGAGAGCAGTTGTAAAGAGGCAAACGCGGGAGACGCAGATGTGGTGAAGCAGATGTGAAGCACACGCGGGAGACGGACTATGGTAGCAACGCTCATCGCTGCTTCACCGCTGCTTCTCCGCTCCTTCAACGCTGCTTCTCCGCTCCTTCAACGCTGCTTCTCCGCTCCTTCAACGCTCCTCTCCGCTCCTTCAACGCTCCTCTCCACTCACATCTTCAGCTCGGGGTTCCCGTCGTAGAAATTGGAGATGAAGTCACACTTATACTTCTGGTTAACATAAAAGGAGACCGTTTTTTGAATCTCATTGTAGTCGTTCAGCTCGACGCCGTCCAAGCTGTTAAAGTCGCTGTCTATTTCCTCCTCCGCGTGGTCTCGGTTGGTGGCACTCTTAGTGATCTCGCTTGTTGAGTCTCCTTCTTCCCCTCGAGAGATATACCCAGCGGCATCACCACCGTCCCCACTTCCACTATTTCCGCTTCTTCTTTTCTTGTGCCTTCTATGATGGTGGTCGTGGTGGCGGTGGTTATGGTGGTTATTGTGGTTATTATTGTGGTTACTGTGGCTATTATTGTGGTTACTGTGGCTATTATTGTGGTTACTGTGGCTATTATTGTGGTTACTGTGATGGTGGTGGGGCGAGTAATCTGACGTGGTCGCTCCCTTCCTTTTGGAAGACCGTTTTGACTCCCTTTTGTCATGTCGTGAATGTCCACCTCTCTCACGTGTTCTATCATTAGCAGAGTTACTAGTTGGATACGAGTCAATGACAGAAGATCTGTGTTTCCTCCTATGCATGGAAGTACTAGGTAAATAATTTTCATCCCACGTGGGTCTTCTCTTTAAATTATGCTCGTCACTCTTGTCCGTGGCATGCCTCTTGATGCGCACCCCCCCTCCTGCTGCTCCTCCTGCTGCTCCTCCCCCTGCTGTGTTGCTACCATGACTGTCTCCATTCTTCAAGAGAAGCATCACCTTCGGGTCGATAAATCCTGGGTTCCTCATCCTAAGTGTGGATTCTAATTTCTCTTTCATTTTCCCATTGTCGTAGGCTAGTGCATCTAGTAACCTTTTCCGAGTAACACTTACCTTATGTTGTTTCCCTTCCCACTCTCCAAGAGTAGAGTAGTCTATGTTCAGCATTGTATTATTGGACACCTGTAGTCCATACATGTGGTTCCTCGCTTTGATAGCATCAGTCACAGTAAAGTATTGGAGGAAGATGCAGTTTTTATCCTGGACATACTTGATATTTTTCAAACCACCAAAATGCATAAACATGCTTTTAAGTATATTTGCTGTGTTGATAAAAAAATTTTTTAAAACATTTCCTATCCAGAGACAGACGTTGGCTTTGTTGGGGACAGAGAAGGTGACTTTAATTTGGTTTTTTTCCAGTGCCTTCTTCGCCTGCACGCAATTTTTGATGGTTCGGAAGGTCAGGTGCGCATACCGCTTCCCGCGCGCTGCGTCCGCGGGGGGGTTGTTCCCCTGCTCCGCCGCACCCGCCTGCCCCGCTTGATCTGCCTGCTCCGTTTGATCCGCTTGATCCGCCGCACCCGCTTCATGCGCTTCACCCACCTGCGCCGCTTGCTGCTGCTGCTGCTCCTCCTCCTCCTCCTTGGCCTTCCCGCGCTTCTTCCTCTGCTTGGGCGCGGCCGCCTTCTTCGCGCCCCTGCGCTTGGCCCCCTTGGGTGCATCCTCAGGCTTGGCCTCCTCCCCCTGGATGGGTGCATCTTGCTCACCTTGATTAACTGCTCCCTCCTCCCCCTGATTGACTACTCCCTCCTCCCCCTGATTGACTACTCCCTCCTCCCCCTGATTGACTGCTCCCTCCTCCCCCTGATTAACTGTATCATCCTCCCCCTGATTGACCGCTCCCTCCTCCTCCTCCGCCTTGGTGGCGTTCTTGAAGAACCTCTCCTCGTCCACTTCAATGGGGACAAAGAGGGAGACCTCCACACAGATGCGATGCAATTTCTCACTCGAAAATAATTCATTCATGTATTCTTTCACTTTGTTTTCATCATCGAGGTGATCTGGAAAGTCCGTTACGAGCAAATATCGATTAAAAATTTTGGTTGAACCGAAGGAATCTACAAAATCGAGGTGATTCTTTTCGATAGATGCACCTTGATCCCATTGTAGAACCTGTTTTATCTTTCTGTCATTCCATGTTGGATTGTCCAGCATTTTATTTTCTTCACTAATTCCAAAGGGGTTATCCTCATTAAATGGGATGTATTCTACTGACTCGTCGATCTGGTTCGCTTCCCTTTCGGATGCGAGCAATGGGTTCTGGTTTCTACTATGCTTAACTGTTTTGCTGTACTTTGCTAGCTTTGGTGGCTTCACTGTGTGTGCTGAGTGGGAGACGTGCCCTGCATGCCCTGCGTGCGCTCCGTGCGCTCCGTGCGGAGTGTACTCCTCGTAGTTGCTATACAGCGCATGGGGCGTGGGGTAATCCTCACTGCTGGCAAGGTTCCCGTAGGACGTCTTCCCACCATGGTGCTGGTTATTACTCGCATGGGGTCTATAGAAGGTGTTGTTATAGGGAGGCACTGTGGAAGAGGTAGGCAGGTCCCTGGAACGGGGGGTCATCAAAAGAGGGGGGTGGTTTCCTCCAATAGGATTAGTCATGTTCGTTTCACTGTGAGTGGAGTTTTTTCCAATAAAGTGAGGAGGGGGAGGCACTCCCTTCATGTGTAGAGTCCTACTAGACGTAGGAGGCTGATTGGAGTAGGACACGAAGGGTGGATTTCCAGGTGGGGAATTAAAACTGTTTTTTTTATATGCATTTGAAATAAACGTGTTGTGAAAATTTTCCGTCATTTTTTTTCTCTTCACGTGGGGGGGCGGCAGCTGGTTATTTGGCATTCTGTTCACAGTGCCTTCGCTCCCTAGGTGGTGCCCACTTGGGTGGCTCGTCGGGTGGCCCGTCGTGTGGCTACCTGGCTGGACGCCTGCCTGGCCACCTGGCTGACCACCTGGTGGGTTGTTGGGGTGGCTATAATGAGGGTAGGGTTCCACCTTGTTACCTCTGCCCGATTCGCTGAACGATTGGCTATACGGCGTTAGAGAGCTTGGGGGAGGGGGAGGCGGTGGATGCACATAATTAGCGCCGCTGCTGAAAGAGGCCATGTCATGGTGAGCAGCCTGATCCGGATGGCGCGTCTCATTGTGGTGGCGCGCCTCATTGTGGTGGAGCGCCTGACTGTGGTGGTGCTTGTTCGGATTGCCGCCCCTCGTGCTGCTGTGCAAGTGATTATCTGTGGGCGCCTTCTCCTGTTGACTGAACGACATTTCGGATGCAGAAACGAATCCATTCAACCTGTAAGAACTGGACGACGGGGCGACAAAGTATGCGTTAGTCTTCACATGTGGCACCATACCTTTGGCATGACTGTTGTATGTAAAATTAGCAGCCACGCTATTCTGAGCATTTGTGGGAACCGTGTTCAGGTAATATTTCCTATTTTTATATAGCTTTACGGGTGTCCTTCCGTTTTTATGAGTACGTAATTTTTCATGATGGGAACTGGTAGAAATATCGTTAGGAGTTCCTTCCATTTGACCTGTTCCATGCACATCATCCCCTATGCCTCCCTCCCCAACTACACCATCAGTGATGTCCTCCCCTGGCACAGATGCACCAACCATGCAAGGATCGTTTCTCCTCTCCTGATATGTCCCATAAATAACCTGTATTCTCCTATTTTTAATTTTCAAATTGTCAAGAAATTCCTTTGCCCTTTTGGAACTCTTAACAGAGTTGAAGATTACATGAACCCCTTCGTTGTCATCTATGAAGGAGTTTCTCACTTTACCGAAGACACTCATCAGGGATGTTAATCTTTGATTTGACATGTCCGAGTAAAAGTTGAGAAGAATTACTTCTTTGTTTAACTCATTACTTGCTTCTATTCGATCGTATGGGATTTCGTCCTCCACTACTTCTCCTTCTTCTTCTTCATCAGACGACATATTTTTTATGATATTTTCAATTTGTTCGTTAATTTGTGCATCGTCCATGGGGCACTCTCCTTCATCCGAGGCGTCCTCCCTTTTGTGCGCGCTCTCCTCGCCATTGGCGTCTCTACCGTTCGCTGCGGCGCCCGCATAATCCTCCGCAGCGTCAGCAGCAGCGCCGCCTCTCCTGTGTTGCTCCTCTTCATCATAGTCGATCGCGTCTTCCTGTCCGCCCATGTTCTTCTCCCCTCCTTCCGATTTCGAGTAGATATTTTTAAGCCACATTTTGCTTCTGCGGGGTTCCCATTTAGGGGGCTCCCGGTGAGGTAGCTGCGGATAGCGGTGAGGTTTGCTTCGCGATTGTCTGTGCGCTGCTCCCAGGCTAATCAGCCCCTCGCGATGTGCAAACGTTAAGGGGCCCCGTCGACTTGGCAGGAGGGAAAACTATCGAATGCAAAGGACAGCAGTCCCCTTTATCTGAATTGTCTTCTCCTCTTTGCAACGGTACTTTGTTCTGTTTTTTTTTTTTTCTTTTCTTTTTTTTGTTTTCTTTTGTGTCATTCACGCCTCATCATAAGGGGTAGAATACTAATCCGTTATGGGGACCTGTAGGGGGGACATGATATTTTTTTTGGGGAGTCACAAAATGGTGAGGTGACCACATGCTCGGAGCAAACTCGACAGTGTGGGGAGTAAACTCAACTGCGTGGAGAGCAAACTCAACTGCGTGGGGAGCAAACCAGCTGCTCTACGCGCTAGGCGCTTCCTTGCATGTGCGCACACGCAGTGGGTCTCTACACTGGCGCGACGAGCCTACCTGAACGAAGCTCATGAACCGTTACGTTCTATCGGCAAGCGAACGGCAGGGGAAATGAAAAAGGGGACGCACAATGAAGGGATGGCCCGATTAGCTGTAGGCGCTAAGCGTGACCATAACTACGATGCGACAAGTAGCAGTTAAAAAATTTTGGCAGATCATTTACGCCACGCTTGTAAAGCAAGATGGGAGGGGCGCGTGGCTGGAGAGGGAAGGCAATGTTCGCCTGACCAGTGGGGGGAAAAAAAAAAAAAAAAGGGGAAACACAAAATGGGGTAAGCAAAAAGGGAAACACATAATATGATACGAAAAAGGGGGAACACAAAATAGGATACGCAAAAGGGGGAATACAAAATCGGGTACACAAAAAGGGAAACACAAAATGAGAAAGCAAAAGAGTGGGAAAAGCGACTAAGTATGTACATACATAACAATGACGTATCCAAAACATGTGCCAAAAAAATAAACTGCGTTTTGTTTTATTTGTACACTTGCATCCGCATACGCGTTTTTTAAAAAAAAAAAAAAAAGCGATTTCTTTGAAATTCCCCTGTAAAAAGAAATATACAAAGAGATGTAACAGTTGGTTTTTTTTCCTTTTTTTTGTTTTTTTTTTGTTTTTTTTGGTCAAGTACTCTGCAATTTTTACATTTTTGTGTTTATCTTGTTGTACCCTTTTTTTTCTCCCCTTCCCGCTTGCCACTTTTTTTTTTTTTAGTTGGTTAGCCAACAGGGACACCGCGTGGGGGAGAGGGGCAATCGGAAAAAGAAAAGTGAGAGTGAGCTCTCCCCAACTGCGAAGGGTGCTGTATACACGTAGCTACAATAGGCGATCGGCGAACCACGGGTGTATGCCCAGAGGGCACGAGTACCAGTCCACGCAGCGGTGGCCCCAAGGGAGAGGAACAAAAAAAAAAAAGGTGCAGTCGGTTACGCACGTGGTAGGGTAAAATACAAGCAGCAGCGCGTTTGGCGTTACCGCTTGGGCGGTTGCTACTTGGGCCGTTGCTGCGTGCTCGCCCCTAACCGCCTGACCTAAGGGGGTGACCTTCTTGTGTGCCCCTTTCAGCGGCGTCACTACCCCCGCCCCAACATTGTAACCAGTTGGAAGGAAAAAAAAGAAAAATTAAAAAAAAAAAGGAACAAATTGTAGAGAGAAAATGTGATTACGTGAGGGCTTCTCCTTTTCTGGTTGAATTTTTTTTTTTCCGATATTTTCGCAGAGGGAGAAAATAATTTAAGGGGGAAATAGGAGAAGCGAAGGTGCATTGGGGAAGGGACACCTTTTTTTTTTTTTTTTTTTTTTTTTTGCCAAATGGGAATGCCCATCCAGGATCGGTAACAGGGGAACACACGAGGGAAGGGTAACTCGAGGGCGTTAATCGGAGGTGTGGCTATTATCGGGTGCTGCCCCTGTGCTGTTCCTGTACTAGCATGTGCAGTTTCTGTTCCGCCCTGTGCTGTTCCTGTACTACCTTGTGCTGTTTCTGTACTACCCAGTGCTGTTCCTGTACTACCCTGTGCAGTTCCTGTACTACCCTGTGCTGTTCCTGTACCACCCTGTGCTGTCCCATTACTACCCTGTGCTTTCTTTTTTTTGTTAAGGTGCGGAAGCGGATTTCCCCCGTTGGCCTCCCCGCGCCGGTGTGCATCCACAAGCAGATGCCCCTTCACTTGGGGGAGGCTGCGCGCGGAGCACTCACGTGAGCCTCACTCCACAGCAGCAAAAGGAGACCCTACACAACGTTGGGGGGATAAGCGGATCGACGAATAGCTCTCTTTATCCCCACTTCGCCAATTCGATTGCCAAGGAGAGGTGCACCCAAGAGGGCAATTGGCAGTGTGAAAAAAAGGGAACATTTTATTTAGGTAAAGCTTTCACCAAATTTTTAGGAGCCAAGGAGAAGAGTGTGTGGGGGAATACCCCATCGTTATCCTTCGGCCACCGCAACCGGCATCGCAACCGTCATCGCAACCACCTCTGCTATCGCTACCGCCACCGTCACCGCAACCGTCGGCACGATCACCCTCCCTTACGGCGACATGTTCCACGAGCGTTGCCAGTCGTCAGAATTCCTACTCGGGATTCAAAGCTACTCCCTTGATGAAGGAAAAAGGAAAGGAAAAAAAAAAATTGGCGAGGTGAGATCAAGGGGAAGAGGAGAAGAGGGGGAAGAAGTGGAGGAAGAGGAAGAAGTGGAGGAAGTTGAGGAAGTGGAGGACGAAGAAGTAGAGGGGGACGAAGCGGACGAAGAAGTACCACCTGAGAGGACAGAAAAAAGGAGCCATCAAAATAAGTACAGCTCAATTGCTAGCAAGTTTGAAAAAATAAAAAAATTGAGCCACCCCAATGTGTGCAGTTATTTCAGCTTATCTCGAAGGGGAGATGATTTTGTATTATCTTCTGAGTACTACTCTTTGTCCTTGTACGATCTGCTGCGCGAGGAAGAAATGGACATGGTCAATTTGAAATGCGTCCGGAGGGCACGAAAAGGGGGGGTAGTAGGAGGAGCAGGCGTAGAAGGGGCTGCCGTAAGAGGAGCAGTCGCAGAAGGAGCAGGCGTAGGAGGAGCAGTCGCAGAAGGAGCTGCCGTAGGAGGAGCAGGCGTAGAAGGAGCTGCCGTAGGAGGGGGAAAGGATTGCGCGAGTGCCCCCCAGGAGGGGAGCATCCCTAGGAGGAAGCTCATCGATGCTCACACTATGAAACAAATAGCTAAGCAAATCCTTTCAGCAGTTCATTATCTTCACTCCAAAGAAATAAAAAATTTGAACTTGTCATTGAAGGATGTGCTAGTAACACCCAAGGGAGGAATCAAGATTCACAACTATTGCATGTCGTACTTGTTTGGTAGCTACTCCTGTGGTCCTCGTGATCGGAGTGACCATTTTTTTAAGAGAACATTGAAGTATGCCCCTCCCCAAGCAGAGACTCTCACTAATGTGAAAGGAGAAAAAGACGGTGAAAAAAACAGACACATACGAAGGGGTATCCCCCGTGTAGATAACAAACGGCTTGTTAGTAACGCTTTGTATTTCCCTCCTTTTTTTTTGCTCAACGATTTAACGAATGGTAAAAAAAAGGGGTCCTCCAACTATGACCTGTGTAAACATGTGGATGTTTTCAACGTAGGGATTATCATCCTGCAGTTGGTGAATGGCATATTCGACTTTGACTTCGTTTTGAGGAATTGTCAATCCTTTTGTGGAGAGTCCACCTGGGAGGAAACCCCCCTCTTGAATGAACTTAGCCAAGTTATTGGGACCCTCCAGCGGATGCGCCAAGACAGTGAGGAAGCGTTGCAGCCATGTGGAAGACACACCGATGGTGATGAGACTTCACTTTACGTTGACAAACCAGCGGAAGGGGAAGGCACGTTGGAAAAGGTGAAGGCCATCTTTGTGTTCCTTCTCTACACGAAGGCTTATCTCCTTTTTTCGGATGTGGGCGCTGCGCGGGAGGTCAGTCTCCTAGGCATGAATGTGCACCTCCTCTTTCGCGCATTTGGGAAGCACCGCCACGGGGGCGGCGTGAACTGTGAGAAGAAGTGCCGGGCGAACTGTGAGAAGAAGTGCCGGAAGAATTGCTCGACGAAGTGCCGGACGAACTGCTCGACGAAGTGCCGGACGAACTGCTCGACCAACTGCGCGCATGCCAACCTGCTGACCTACCGGGTGGTGAAGAGCCTCATCGAACTGCTGACCAACGTCAGCGTAACTGTCCGATTCGTCAAATGGGTCGAGAAAATTCTATCTGAGTTTTTCACTCTACATGTGCTGAAGCAAAACGTGGAGAAGATAATGCACCAAGGGGATGCTCAAAATGAGAAAATTTTTTTTTTTAACCTTCTGCAT
Organism: Plasmodium cynomolgi strain B; assembly: GCF_000321355.1. Lineage (NCBI taxonomy): Eukaryota > Apicomplexa > Aconoidasida > Haemosporida > Plasmodiidae > Plasmodium > Plasmodium cynomolgi. Next base: position 811,354 of record NC_020397.1, read on the forward strand.
AAGTGTTTGTCTATACGAGGTGGTGAGCAAAATGGTTCCACTTCGCTCCTTTCTCACCCGTACTTCTACCCCCGGGGGGGTGTACCCACTTGCCCTCGGGACACGAGCATCGTAATGAAGCAGTGGAGAGGGGAACAGCCACAAGGGAGGAGAAGGACTCCCGAACAGGGGGTTCCTTCCCCAAGAGGTGATGATCCACCTCGCATAAAGAATAACAACCACGTGGTGATGATAACCCCACAACAGGGAGACACAGAATCATATTTTATATCCCATTCGAAGGAAGAAAAAAAAATCGAACAGACCCATTACAACCAGTATGTAATTGAATACGTTCGAAGCAATGTCAGGGAAGAACAGCACCAACTGGAGAGCAAACATTTTATAATGACGAAGGATATACATCTCTGGTTTGGTATGCTGTATAAGGTGGACTTCTTCAACGAGATGTTGTACCTAAATGGGGTTAACAAGGCATGTAGTATTTTGAGATTGCCTTACATAGTGTATAGAAAGAAGAAGCAATTTTATGAGTTATTTTTTTTCCGTTTTTATAAACTCCTTCTGTTGGGGAGATACCAAGGGGTGCTTAACGTGTATTCGCATTTCGTGAGAGGGGACTCAAATGTAAGGTTCTCACGACGAAGTGGAAGCTTTGGGTGTACCTACAGAAGGGGGAGGTGTCGTGCGGACTTGTTCACTAGAGGTACCTGTACAAATGGATATACCTTCTGTGTGAAGGGGAGAAGACTCCTCATGGGCAGGAAGAACACACTCGGTAGGAAGAACACACTCGGTAGGAAGAACAAACTCGGTAGGAAGAACAAACTCGGTAGGATCACTCACCAGGGTGTCATTTTCACGAGAGATAACATTTTAGAGAATAATAAGTGGGTGCAGACCAATGCATACCCTTCCGATGGGATGACCGTCACCAAACAGGAGCAGCTTTATAGAGGTGTTACCCCAAACCACTTGGGTGAAGTAGCAACACACGAGGAGAGTGCTGCCCATTCATTTTTTTTCAACATCCCCCCTGAAGAGAAATACACATCCCTGCCGATGCGTGATTGCAGCATGAATAGAGTACTCGGGGTGAGACTGATAGAATTTTACGACGCGCTGGAGGATGCCTATAGGTTAGTCCAGTCGAATATGCAGAACGGTGCATGCGACCTAGTGAACAACGTGACATGTGTGTACGAGAAGGATCACTCCTTCCTGCATCAGTATAGTCTCCATTTAAAATTGCAGAAATTGCTGACGTTCGACCCGCTCAACAACTGCGAATTAGAGAAAGAGGTGAGGAGAGGATTCCCAGACCACATGAGGGGGGTAGCCTATTTGACGCTCCTTGGGTATAGGTACTACTTGCTCGTGAGGCAGGCACCGGGGAAGAAAAATAAAATGAGACGATTAATTTGTGAGGCTTCTTCGAGGGGGGAAGCAGAACTGTCGGTTAAGCGGTTAGGAGAAAGCCCGCAAGGGGGGGACTTCACCAGGGAGACACACCAAATGAACGCGTCAGAAAATTGGGGATCGAAAGGGAGCATTCACCAGTCGAGTGGAAACACAGAGAGAAGCAATGATAGAGGTAGCAGGGAGGGGGAAGAGGCTAAAGAGGGGACTATCCATGAGGACCCCTTCGCTACCGCCAAATCGTCGTTGAAATACTTTCTTCAAAAACGTAGGCGATACAACGACCTGGTGGGAAGCCCCCAATTTGCGAAGAGAATGCTCACACTCGAACTACTACTTAACATAAAATTGGGAGTAAGCAATAAACACCTGAGGAGCTTGCTCCTTCCATTATGTCTACTCTACTATGATAGTATTTACTTATGCTACAAATGCAGCAAACGGGTGGTGCAGAATTATTTGCTGGATCTATACTCAAGTGAGAAGAACTGGAGGGAATTCGCCTACACTTTTAATTGCTTGCTAAGTTATTACTCCCCCGAATTGACATTATTTTTTTTTAAAAACGGCATCAACATCGAGAGGGTGGTTTATAGTTGGGTGTGCTCTCTATTTTCCAACTTCTTCAATGCGCAAAAATTCTTTTGGTTACTTGATAGGATACTTATTCAACCAAGATGTTACCTTTTTTTTGTCTCCATCAGCATTTTGATTTCCCTAAAAAGGTACATCATTATGAACATGTGCAAGGCCAATTTTTACAAGTATATATTTTCGCTAGCTTGTTTGGTGAACCTAAATTTCGTTTTGAAGACTTCCATTGATATGTTTAGCAGTTGCCCGATGACGCAGGTGCAGTTTCCTCAGGTAGGTACCGGTCTTGGGGAAGAAACGAACAACCAGGAGGGGACGAAAAATCCCAACCATGATGAGAACCTGCTTGAAAATGAACGGTCCCATATTAACTACCTGCCCTATCTCATCGGGGACGCCAACTGGGTGCGCTATTACGTGCATAGGGACACGTTTAGGGTGTACAGGAAAAAAGGCGGTAGTCTCTCCCTAGGTAGGGGCAGCGGCAACGGAAACGGTGCGAGAGGGGGACAGGCTCCCTTCAAAGGGAGGAAAATTTTAATTAAAAAAAACGGCTTGGTCAGTAGGACAACTGTTAAGTCGTTAGGGGGAGGGGCAAATGAAGCAGAAAAATTAAAGCTTGAAAAATTAAAGGTTGGAAAATTAAAGGTTGAAAAATTAAAGCTTCAAAAATCAAAACTGAAAAAAATAAAACGTAAAAAATTAAACCATGACAACAACTGGGGGGAAAGTGGCGACTTTGCCAACTTGCTCTCACCAGGAGTAGCACAGGAAGATCAAAGAGGAGACGCACAAAGGGGCAAGACAAAAACGCGAAGCGTTGCGCATCATTGCGAATTATTTTTACGGAATTACAAGATAAACAAAAAAATAAAAAACTTAAGTGAGTTCTCTCACTATGAAACGGACGTCGTGACAAATTATAAATGTGAAGATAAAAAGATGGGGGGGGAAAAAAAAATAAAAAATAAAAGTAGCAGATCCAAGTGCGTGTACTACAAGTTAACAAATAAAAAAGTTAAAAAGAAATTCAAAAAGGAAGATCTTGTTAGGCTGTGCAACTTTCCCATGTTTCCATTTGTATACGTCACAGACTTGGCGAACGAATTATCTCTTGATAGTTACCTAATTGTTGATATGAGATCTCCAGAAGAGTTTAAAAAAAAAAGACTAAAACATTCTGTGCACGTTAACACCTTTTTAATCAACTTTAAAAAAGGAGTTTATATCGACTACACAGATGGTAGTTACGAGGTGGACACCCACTTGAAGACGATTATCCTTGCGTTTAGCAGCTCCACTTTTGACTTTGATGCAATTTACAATTTTTTGAACTTAAAAATTAAGCGTATCACCATTCTGTGGGGAGGTTTGCACTGCGCTTTTAGTGGCTTGCCGGCGAGTTGTTTCACGTAGGGGCAGCGCAGGGCATAGCGTTAGTGCTGGGCGACTTGGGATCGGCCACCCGCGCCTTGCAGCTAAGTGGCGCGTTTAATTGCCGTTGTGGAAAATTCTGCCTGACCCAGCTAGCTTTTTTTTGAAGCGGCGTGTTTGCATATATGTATTTTTTTTTCTTGTTCTTTTTGCTCTTGTGGGGAATTTTTTACCTGACCCAGCTAGCTTTTTTTTAAGCGGCGTGTTTGCATATATATATTTTTTTTTCTTGTTCTTTTTGCTCTTGTGGGGAAGTTTTACCTGACCCAGCTAGCCTTTTTCACCACCATTGGTTCCTTAATTCGCTTTTTATTCGCCTTTATTGGCCCTTTATTCGCTTTTTTTTTTTTTTTTTTTTTTTTTTTCCGTTTACACCGTGCACACCAAACTGCGTGCGCGCACACTGTGAAGCAAAATTAACCCACGTGAAGCGGCCTGATCTTCTTCGCTAATGCAACGAAATTGTATGGGGAGAAAGGGGTGGCATACACCATGGAGACCCCACAGGGTTGGCGCTGGTTAGCTGTCTACCATCGACGTTAAGTTAACACGGGGGGGGGGCTTGTGCGCTTGCGAGTGCAGCCATTTGGCTTAACGTTGTCACCGTTCGTCGTGATTTGCTATGTTTAGCGGGATCACCGTCGTGGTTCACCTTAGCGGCTCACTTTCGTGGATCACTTTCGTGGATCACCTTCCGGATCACCTTCCAGATCACCTTCCAGATCACCTTCTTGGCTCGCTTTCGTCTGCTTGTCCATATTTCTCCCCCTTCGCCGGAATTACCCGTTCAGCGCAGAAAAATCAGTCCCGTGCTCGTGATGGGGGAAATAAATGCGCTCCCCCCTGTTCGCCAACGCGGAGCGGTGATTCGACCGATTAATCCTCTTGGCCAGGCGTCTCGAATGTGCAGCTTGCGTTTCGCTCGTTCCGCTCATTCCGCTTCGTACCGCTTCGCACCACTTCTTACCTCTTCGTGCTGCTTCATTTTTTCTTTTTTGTATGTTCCTCTAATGCATCCCACTTATAAATAGGGGACAACCATTCAGTTCGCTCAGTTGCATGGCTTGGTCAAACGCGCCAGAGTGTTGTGAAAGGGAAAGGAAACAACGATTACGCTATGCCCACGTGTACAAATGCATACAATTTTTTGCGTTTTATTTTTTGTGCTCACGTAGCATACCTTCCAATACATACTGCGCGTCATTGCTTCATTATTTTATTTTATTATTTTTTTTTTTTTTTTTTTGTCGTCCATTTTGCACATATCGAAGATATTTTAATTAAAAAGAAAAAAAATGAGATAAAAAAAAAAAAAAAAAAAAAGGACAAAATTACGATTTCTTTAATTCAACAAAATGGGGCTACAAACCAACTGGGCAAATTCGAACTTCCATTGGGGTCTTTAAAATAATGTACCAATCCAAGTAAGCGTGAGGGGAACACATCGGATGGGAAAATAAAATGGGGAAGCAACATAAAAAAAGAATGAAGGAGGAAACAAATCAGAAGATATTATGCTCCACAGAAATGATAACCCTCTGTTGGTAAGTCTTTCGTCAAGCAGATCGATCGTCTGTCGCGTCCTCGATATGTGTCATTTCGGGAACCCTTTCGCCAGGCTAATTGGGTTCGCTGGAATTAACAAACTGGGGTGTGTACTGGGGGGTGCCTTTTAAAAAGTTGTTATCTTCTCTACAGAGGGGCTAATAACCGCTTGACGAAGTTAGTCTACCTAATTGGCAGCTTGACACTTGTCCTGTCATCACCATGCTCCCCTCTCTCTCTTTCCTTTTTTTCATTCGCCCTACGTCATTCACGTAGAAGAAGAAAAAGGAATCACTTGTTCATATTTTTCCTAATGAGCTTTTCCTTCAACTTGGACATTTTTTTCTCCCAGTTTTCGCTATCGTTGGTTTTATTTTTTTGAACAGAATACTTCCTCGAGGGGGTGTCGGCTTCGTTGTACACGTACCGGTCTCTCTCCATGTGCACGTGCTGATCACTTTCGTCATGGATTTTCTTCGACACGTGGTTTCCACTGCCTTCGTTTTCGTTTGAGTAGGGTCTCTTCCTGCTTACGTTTGGGTCCACTCCATTCATTTTTTTTTTTAAAATATCGTATGATGAGTTGTTACCCTTGGGCATTCTCGGCGGGTTTTTTCCGTTTTCAAAATGCTTCTCTCTGTTCCGATCTCGTTCTGCCTCCCTATTTCGATCTCGTTCTGCTTCCCTATTTCGATCTCGCTCTGCCTCCCTATTTCGATCTCGTTCTGCTTCTCTATTCCGATCTCGCTCTGCTTCCCTATTTCGATCTCGTTCTGCTTCTCTATTTCGCTCTCGTTCTGCTTCCCTATTTCGATCTCGTTCTGCCTCCCTATTTCGATCTCGTTCTGCTTCCCTATTTCGCTCTCTTTCCCTTTCTCGCTCTGCTTCTCTATTCCTATCCCTTTCTGCCTCCCTGTTTCGATCTCTTTCCCTTTCTCGCTCTGCCTCCCTGTTTCGATCTCTTTCCCTTTCTCGCTCTGCCTCTCTGTTTCGGTCTCTTTCTCGCTCCCTCTCCCGTTCCCTTAAAGTTTGTCGATCTCTTTCCGCTTCTCTTTGTCGATCCCTCTCTGCTTCTCTTTGTCGATCCCTCTCCGCTTCCCTCGGTCGATCCCTTTCTGCTTCCCTCGGTCGATCTCTCTCTGCTTCTCTTTGTCGATCCCTTTCTGCTTCTCTTTGTCGATCCCTTTCTGCTTCTCTTTGTCGATCCCTTTCTGCTTCCCTCGGTCTATCCCTCTCCGCTTCCCTCGGTCTATCTCTCTCCGCTTCCCTCGGTCTATCTCTCTCCGCCTCCCTCGGTCTATCCCTCTCCGCCTCCCTCGGTCTATCCCTCTCTCTTTCCCTCTCCTTCTCTCTATTTCTGTCCCTTTCCTTGTTCCTCCTTTTTCCCCTTTCACTGTCGCCTTCCCGTTCCGCTTCTCCTTGTCTGTCTCTCCTCTCCAGTTTTTCCCCTTCCTCCTTGTTTCTGCTATCCCTTTCCCTATCGACACGCGGCGTTTCTCCATTCTGAATGCTTTTCCTTCCACCGGGGTGCGAATTCTCTTTTTTTTTTTCCTCATAATGTTTAGCCGACCTCTGATTGCTATTAGAATCCTTGTGTATCTGTGCGAGGGGGTTCTCCTTGTCGCGCGAATTTGGTTTGTCCCTTTCGTTCGCTTGTCCTTCTCGACTAGGGCTAATGGATTTCTTGGATCTGTTAGCCTCTTTCTCTTTCGCATTTCTTTTGTGATAATTATCTGAGCCATTTTTGTCGAGATTTCCTCTATTCGGATTCTCCCTTTCATTCGAATGGTTTTTTTTCCCTATCAGTTCTAGGTCTGTGTGGATTCTCCTTTCTGTGGCTCTGTTGCTTCTCTTCTGTTTTCCTCGGTGAGCGTTCCTCCTTGATGTCACCTTCGTGGGTATGAGCATATTAAGGGCGAGGTTATTAACAAGAAATAGAAAAATAGTGCAAACGTTGGTGTTGGTTCTCATGCACGTAAGAACCACCTACACACGTACAAATGTGTATCGATTTGAATTAGCAGTTCGAAGATGTGCACTCCTATGGCACTCGTATGGCACACGTTTGTCTCTCTCGCGTTTCTTTTTTTTGATCCTATTACCTTTTTCGCGATTTTGTTTTGTCTCTTCCTTCGATTGTCTTTCCCTTTTCGACTCGGGGCCGCCCCGCGAGTCCTTTTCTTTCGGGGGTTCCCTTGCTGGTTTGCGTGTCGCTTCGTTTGGGGGTTCCCTTGCTGGTTTGCTTATCGATTCTTTGGGGGGTTCCTTTCGGGCTTTCTCATCCTTCTCTTCTTTCGCATCCTCCTCACCATGTTCTTCTTCCTCCCCTTGCTGCTGCCTTTCCTCCCCTTGCTGCTGCCTTTCCTCCCCTTGCTGCTGCCTTTCCTCCCCATTTGCTTCTTTCCTTACATGGGCAGGCGTAGTACCTCTCTCCCCCACCGGGCTGTTGTCCTCCACAATGACTTCCCTGTTGGCTTCCTCCGCGGTGACTCCGTGCTTGCCCTTAAGCGACCGTTCGACATTAACAGCCTCCCCCTTTGTGTTACTACGCGGGGAAGGGTCTTCACGTTGGTGCCCATTTTCGCGTTTTTCATCCCCATTGGGAACGCTATTCTCCTTAAAGGAAATATTCGCATTATCTGCGTTCACCATTTTATCGTTACTGTTACGATTTTTTTTGGACTCCTCCGGATGATCCGGTTGATCCTTTTTCTTCTTCACTGTGTTGCTACTCACTTGTTGGTCATTCATGTGGGCAGACCCCTTCTGTCCTGCGTGCACATCGTCTGACTCTCTTTTTTCCTTCTGTGTGTGTTTACTGACGGGGTCGATAGAATGGTCTTCATCGAGCATGGTGCCTCCCAGATCGGTGGCTCCCTCTAGCATGTTAAGCGTCCCATCGTTCATCGATCGGGAGTTGCCTCCCACATCGACCAGCACACCTGCAGGCGCATCGGCCGTGACATCTGCAGGCGCATCGGCAGTGACATCTACAGGCGCATCGGCAATGACATCTGCAGACACATCTGCAGACACATCGCCAACCACATCGCCAACCACATCGGTAGGCTCACCTGGGTAAAGGTCCACACCCACACCTCCATTCGAAATCCCATCGACAGCTGTCCCCTCATGCGCATTCTCCTTTTTCTTCTTTTTTCTCTTCCTTACTGTGTCACTACTCTCTAATTTCAAAAATCTGCAGATTCGTTGTTCGATGTCTGAGTCGTAATTGGATTCATCCGAAGAAAAGTTTATGTTGTTACCCAAGCTGGATCTTGACTTAAAGGAGGAGGAGTATGATGAGGAGACGTAGTTGCTGTCTGGTTCTCCATTAGGGAGACTAACGTTCGTTTGCAGATTTATTCCTTGTTCAGAAATTTTTAGCTTCTTTTCATACCTCTTTTGCACTTTGCTTGTCCAATCTCGTAAATTAACAAAGCTGGAGTTGCTCACTTTTTTCTTCCTCTTTCGACTGTGTTTTTTTTTATGACCATCAGAACTAGGGCTGTGTTCTCTACTAGGAGAGCCCAGCTGCTCCATCGGTTGGAAGTTCATCTCTTCCGATTCCATGATGGCCATGCAGATAGTCGTCATTTAGTTCGATTACTTCGATGAGGGAAGTAGATGGGTATATGTGTGTGTATGTGTATGTGTGGGTGGGGGGGAAAAGGCAACACAGGTGCGGAAATGCAACTGCGGAAACACAACTGCGGAAATGCAACTGCGGAAGGCGTTTCACCCATAGGGTTTCCCTTCCGCACGAACAAGTCGAGAGGCCAAAGGCTGCATCCCCAGTGTAGAAAGCTGCTTCGGATGAGGGCCAGCCTCTTATCGCTTCATCGGGATGGCCTTTCTCCTTCCCTGCAGTTGTAGCGCTTCCCTAGTGCAGTTGTGGCGCTTCCCTAGTGCAGTTGTGGCGCTTCCCTCGTGCAGCTGTAGACGCGTGAGGGCAATTACTGTCCGTTTAAGTGGTCCCTCCCCACCAAAAAAAAAAATAAAATAACACCTTTGATGAAAAAAATTTGCACAATGGGCTACTGCGCGTGTGTGAAACGACCCAGTGGCGCAGGCACGACCTCGGTGACGCCCAAAGGTCAACAAGATCGGGAGTCAAAATGGGGTATACAAAATTAATGGGGGGAGCTAAAAGGAGAAAAAAGGCAAAAAAGGGAGAAAAAAAGCAAAAAAGGGAAAAAAAAGCAAAAAAGGAGAAAAAAAGGAAAAAAAACAACAAATTCTTTACACTGCTCAAGCGAAGCACATTAGTTGGCTTCAGCTCACGCTCCACACGTTACCACCACCGGACTACCTTGAGAGGAAGGGGCGGTTGTTACCCCTTTTACTTTACACTTTCGTGTTTAATAAAAAGTGCTCGCTGTGTGCGAGGGGGCATGAATGTAAGTGGGCGAACGAAACGATGAAAAGGAGTAGTTGTGATGGAGTGACAGCATAATGAAGAAGGAAACCCTACGGAGCAGTGGTACAGTGACACGGGAGCCATAACAAGCTTCACGTATCAAAACACGCTGCAGCATTTTTGTGTGCTTCCTTTTCGTGAAGGGATGTCTCCATTCATACATATAATTTACAAATTAGTTCGACTTAATTGTCCGTTTGGTGATTCTATTCGTTCGTCTAAGTTTGGCAGTAGAGCGGCTCCACGTTGTGTTCAACGAGGAGCGGGGAGGGGGTTAATTAAAATGGGGAAGGGTGCACAAACAAAGAGAGAGAAAAAAAGAAAAAAAAAGCAAGACGATGTATAGGGGGGTATACATACGGATGACCGACACAACAAACTGACGCCCAGTGCAGGCAGCTCATACATATAAATGTGTGCAATGTGTGCAATGTTCACAAAAAAGGAAGGGAGGAAAGGAGGAAAGGAGGAGGTGGTTAAATTAACGATAGTTAGGATAAACAAATAAAGGGCTCTAAATTTAACGTCGCCTTGGAATAGCATTCCTCCGCAGGGTTGAAGAAAAACGGGGTATGTGTATGTGTGTGTGGGTGAGGGGGCTGACATATATACATGGTACGTTTGACACAAAGCTGTGTCACGTACTTCTTCTAGTTACTTTCTCCCCCAAGTGAAGGCACAGAAAATAAGTCACTTTTCGCCGCAGGCCATTCGCCCGCGTGCGAATACGTATGGGTAAAAAAATGGGCATATGCAGGGACTTGCGCATACGCGCACGTGAAATGTCGCATGATGGGAAAGCATGAAGATTGGTTTTTTTTTTTTCTTCCTATGCTACTGACGAGGGTTCATTTTGAAGGAATCACTAAAAAGGCGTGCGAACTGACAGCGGGCTGTGGCAGGGGAGAAGAGACGTAATTTGTTTCTTCTGCATTCCTTTTTTTTAGTTTTTTTTTCGTTTTTATTTTGTATTATTTTGTATTATTTCGTAATTTTTTTATTTTATTATTTTATTATTTTAATATTTTTTTATTTTATTATTTTTTTATTTTTTTGTTTTATTATTTTATTATTTTTTTATTTTTACGCGCCGGTTGGGTGAGCATCAGCTTGGGCACTCCCCACCTCCTCCTCGTGGGGAAAAGAGCGAAGTATTTTCAAACAGCGAAAAAAAAGGAAGACGAAACGGGGGCGCACGAAATGTGATGAGAATTGTCGTTTTGGGGCAGCCTTCCACGGCGAAAAAAAGGGAAAAGAAGAAAGAGGAGGAAATCCTGCGTAAGTAAAAATCCCCCCCTTTTTTTTTTTTCGAGGCGTTAATGGGGAACGGGGCACATCCAGCATATGGAACTCACGTAATGCAGGACGCATGCCTCGCTGGGTGGGGTTCTTAAATACATAAGCATGTGCACATAATAGCCTGTATGCTTATCTTGCGAGGTTAGGTTAGCAAAAGGGCAATCGCGGAGTAGCGCTGCGTTGCCGGGGTGCTATATTCTGCTGGCTTCCTTTTTTTTTTTTACATTACTTTTGGCGAGCGACGCGTTGTTAAAGTTTGTTTTTGTTCCCCCTTGGGGGTAGAGCGTTTTCCGCAGCACAGCAAGGGAATTGCACTCAGGACACCTTTTTTTTTTGCGCGTATATAACCGCGCGCGGTGCCTTCTATAAAAAAATAATATAGCTAAGTTAATGTTTTCTTGCGTGTTGGGAAAAAAGAACGCTGTGGGGGATGCCCCTTTTTTGTTCGAAAGGAAAAAAAAAACAAGCAAAGCAACAGCATATGCTAAATGATCACGTAACTGTTACGTAAATATAAATGCGCGCGAAAGGGGTGGCCTCTCCTTTCCGTGACACAATCTCAATTCAGGGTGTAAAGTTCGGCACTGTTCCCCCTCCCCTTTCTTTTTTTTTCCGTTATCGTGAAGGGGAAGAGAGGGGAGGGGTCCCACACTGGTAAAGCGATAAACACGTAGTTTTTGCGGCAGTTCTGGCGACAATTCTGCACATAGTTTTGTGCGGACACTGTCGGGATGACTTCTCAAAATGGAGGATTCATTCCCGTGGGGGGAAGCCAAATACGTGTGCTATGAACACGCACCCAATGCGCGGGGATAAATGGACATGCACAATTTTGTCAACAAAAAAATTGAGTGATTCGTGGAAGTGCAGGCATGGCAACGAAAAAAAAAAAAAAAAGGAAATGGGAAGGGCGATGTGAATTGGTCATGGAAAGGGTGAGGGGACGAGTTGTTCGCTTTACTTCTCATTTGACTTCGCCTTGACTTCGCCTTGACTTCGCCTTGACTTCGCCTTTGACTTGGCGTTTTTTTTTTGCGCCAAGGTGGGTGCCTCCGAAGGTAAATTATGGAACGCGCGGAGGAGCACCCATCCAGGGGAACGCACGTGGGGATGTCTGCACGTATGAGGGTGCAAACCAGGACCCTCGCGCGACGTGGCTTCACGCGCGTGTGTGCCTGTGCACTCTGCGGGGGAATTATCTCTCCAGTTCGCCTTGAGTCCTCGTAAGTTAGTTTAACTGTCCGCTCAGTCGTCCCCCTTTGCTGCTGCGCCGCGATAGCACGGAAGCCTACACACCGCTTTCTCCATGTCAAGCAACGTTTCTGTTTTTGTTCCCAATTCCCTTCTGGTGCATATCCTTCCAGTCGTCCCACTCCCTATCCATGACCTCCTTCTCGCTTTCCTCGGAGCATTTTTCGTATTCGTCTTCATCATCAGCGCCGTTTTGCTTACCACTCTTTAACGCACCACTCTTTTGCGCACCACTCGTTGGGCTTCCCCCCCGTTCGTCATCGCTGCCGAGCGTGTTGACCCCCCCCTTACCTTTGACGGCGTATTCCATTTCGATTTTCGCGCACTCCTCTAGCGATATAGTAGGTAAGTTATGTGCGGGGGTGAAGACGAGGTCTCTGTAGTAGTTCCTCATTTGGGTCATATCAGCAGGAGCCATATTCTTTTTGATGGTGAACAACCAAGGCTTTTTAACTCCACCATTTGGGTGGTTGTTCTGGGGGAGTTGCCCATGATGTGACTGCTTGGCATCGTTTGTAAGCTGTCCATTCTGTTGCTGTTTATTTAGATCGTTCTGCCTGCTGCGCATCTCCAAGACTTCTAGCTCTGTGTCTATCAAGTCCATCATGTTAAGCGTTTGAAGGCATTTGCACTTTATCAAGGAGAGACAGAGTTCCCTAAGTTGTTCCTCCTCCACGTCATCAGAAAAGCAGGAGGGGTTATAATTCTGAGAGACACCTCTCTTCATATTCGTTTTTATTTTAATAATATCATCATACAAGTCCTGATACTTCTTTTCGTCCTTGGCTCTTTTAACCTTGATGTTCCTCCTGTTCATCGCCTGTGATGTGTCATCGACCTTATCCAGGAGGTAATCATCTACTGGGGTTATATTATACGTATTCACCACACTGATGAACTCTGCAAAGTATAACTTTGCGTCTTTCAATCGGTCGCTTCTAATCTCCATGTTTATTGTCTCATAGCATAGGACACCTAGTATGTATGGGATGAGTAAATATTTTAAATATTTGGTATTAATATCTTCCACTTCTTCATTTTTGGAGAAAAAATCACACATACTCGTGTACTTTGCAAAGAGCTTAAATGCGTAAATGAGCTCGTCTATAATCTCGTCCTTATTTTTTATTACTTCCTTTGGGGAAGTGACTACTGCGTTTGTGCCATGGAGCTTTGCAAATTGGAGGAATTCCTTTTTGCGGAATAGGGACTCGTACGTGTTGGGTTTTTTGCTATTTTTTATAATGTAGTCATCGAAGAGGAGGTACAGCTCGTCGTACATGGCTGTCGCGTTGTGTGGCTCCCCCATCGTGCTTGCGAGGCACCCCTCTGCGAAATGGCCTTATAGATTGGGTCGCTCCTACCTTCGCTATCTTGCGCGAGTTGCGGGTCAATTCGCCGCTCTTATGTTTCAGCTTCTTCGGCTTCTTCGGCTTCTTCGGCTTCTTCGGCTTCTTCGGCTTCTTCGGCTTCTTCGGCTTCTGCGGCTTCTTCGGCTTCTTCGGCTTCTTTAGCTTCCTTAGCTTCTTCAGCTTCCTTAGCTTCTTCAGCTTCCTTAGCTACTTCAATTTCTTTAGCTTCTTTAGCTACTTCAACTTCTTAAACTTCTTGTCCTCTTTTTTTTTTTTTTTTTTTTTTTTTTTTTTTTT
>NC_020397.1:825064-826645 GCF_000321355.1 Plasmodium cynomolgi strain B
GGGCACTTCCCAACTTTTAGCGCGCACAGTCCTTCACATCTGCGGAGGATTTTTTTTTCTCGCCAAAGATGGGAACAGGACTCTACATATGAGGCATTCACCAAGTGGGTTCGCAAGGCGGTTCATAAGGCAGTTCATACGGCAGTTCATCAGGCAGTTCATCAGGCAGTTCATCAGGCAGTTCATCAGGCAGTTCATCAGGCAGTTCATCAGGCAGTTCATACGGCTGTTCTCAAATTTTCTCGCAAAGCTGCTCGCAAAGCGGTTTGCCAGTCCCCTGAGCGTTGGGGGGACTGGCCCATTTTTTTATCCCCACGCACAGCCAGCTGCGCGGAGCGGCGACAAGCGCACCAACAACAGCGCCGCGGAGAGCAATTGGTAAAAAAGTTTCGCAAAGGAGACTTGCGCGAGTTGGCAAATAATAAGTTGGGGACAGGGCGGAAGGAGTACCATACCTTTGTGAGAAGAATCAACGGGGGGCGAACAGAATTTTAACGTCAACTCAACCGTTTTATTGGCACTGAGAGTTAGCGGCTCTTGTGCGAAGCGGCAGTGTGTTCGTGATTATTTTTGTGTGCCTTGTGCTTTTTTTTGTGTGCTTTGTGCTTTTTTTTGTGTGCCTTGTGCTTTTTTTTGTGTACTTTGTGATTTTTTTTGTGTACTTTGTGGTTTTTTTTTTTTTTTTTAGCTTTGTGATTTTCTTTTGGGTGTGCTTGAAGTCGTTCCTTCTGTGGACCTGATTGCGCAGCAGGGCTTATGCGTGGAGCGCACATCTGAAGCGGTTTAACGCAGCCCACTCCTTTGGGGAGCACGTGGGGTGGGAAAGAGACCTCGTGACAGAGTCCCCCATTTGGATAACCTTATAATACTTCACAACTCCCTCAGGAATTGCTCCTTTTTTTTTTCTGCGCAAAGCTACCACCATGTGGGACAGAGCGGTATGTACTTTCCCGCGGGTCGAAAAATAGCTTCCGTGTCTCCTCAGTTGGTCAGTTTGGGAACCTTACACTGTCTGACACAGAGCAGGAAACGCAAAAGAAACCGGCGGAGCAGACAAGACGGTGAAGGTTTCATCCCCGCGCGGCTGCAACTGAGTGGTTGACGTGGGGTTCACCTGTATAGAAGCGTAAACAGTGCAACTGCTCAGCTGTTCACCCACTTGTGCCGTTCACCTACTTGTGCCGCTCCCCTCTCCTGTGCCTCTCCCCTCTCCGGTGCCTCCCCCCCCGCACATGCAGCACCTCCTGGGGGGGATTAAACCCCGTGGGGGGAACCCTGCACATGTGGGCAAGCCATTTCTGCGGAGGCAGCACAGGAACAAAACGTTTGACGAGAGAGAACGAGCCTTCTTCGACCAAATGCACATCGAGTGGTGGAATGATGAAGGGAAGGCGAAGCGAACATGGTGTGACGTACTTCACAAAGTCACAGGAGCAAACACGTACAGCCTTCACGACTATAACAAGCACAGGTTTAACTTCATCAGTAAAAATTATGAGTTCCTTTTTTTCGAGAAAATGAAAAAAGATGAGAGGAATGAGCGAAAAGAGGGAATAGCGGAAAAAGATGGAAAAGCATTAT
>NC_020397.1:826655-828442 GCF_000321355.1 Plasmodium cynomolgi strain B
TAATGAAAAAAGATGAGAGGAATGAGCGAAAAGAGGGAATAGCGGAAAAAGATGGAAAAGCGGGAAAAGGGGAAAACGAGCGAAATGAAAAAAAAAAAAAAAAAACGACATCACAATAAATATTCTGGATGTAGGTTGTGGCGGAGGTATACTATGCGAGTACATGCGGAAGAACTTTTTCTATTTTCTTCTAAAAAGTGACATAATAGGACGAAGTGCAGGCTGCAGTTATGTGTCTGGGAGGAAGGTGCACGTGAATATCGACGGGATTGACGTGTCCAGTAAGCTGATAGACGTGGCACGCAGGAGACAACAAACTGAGGGGGCTCAGTACACAGGGATGAGTCATTCCCCTGAGGGAGTTCCTCTACACATGTACAACACAACAAGAGACATGAACCTCCGATCATCTCATCAAGAAAAAGAACCCAAATGGGGGAATAATAGGCAATTAGAGAACACCCCGTGGAATAGCTTAAATGTGCATATAAATCAGAGCTACTATAACAGTGACATAACAGACTTCACAAACTGGTGTAACAAGGAGGGAAAAAAATATAACATCGTGGTGTCGTCGGAAGTAATTGAGCATGTGCCGAATGGGAAAAAGGAAGAGTACGTAAGGTGCATCAGTCAATTATGTTTCCCCGAGGCTCTGGTGATTTTTACAACAATTGATAAAAATTTGCTTTCCTATTTGTACTCTATTATCCTAGCTGAGTATGTCACGGGGATGGTAAAAAAGGTAACTTATGCGCGCTGGTAGGAGGGAAGACCTTTTTGTGTCATTTTGCTTCCCCTCTGCTTCAGCTCATCCACTTCTTCTGAGCCCTTCCCTTTCGATATGCCTGCTTCGTTACCTGCTTGTTTGTCTGCTTCTTTGCCTGCTTTTTTACCTGCTTGCTTGCCTACTTCTTTACCTGGTTGCCTTCACTTCTTCTTCTTTCCCCCCCCGCAGGGCACACACAGCTACGATCAGTTTATCGGATCAGACGAGCTGAGCCAGCTCTGCGCCCTTTTTGATTTACACAACGTGAGCACGGAGCATGCGGTGTACGTCCCTTTTGTGCGAGATTACTTCCCCACGCGCTGGCTGAAGTTGCTTTATTTGTCCGCCTTCGTTTATCGGGGGGGAGCCGCGGTGAGCGGTTGTTGAGCGGTTGTTAAGTGGCGGTAAGCTGCTGCTACACGGCTTTCACGCGGCTGTTAAGCTGCTGCTACGCGGCACGTTATGATGCCGGGGTGCAAAAGTACACACGCGCAGGCATACACATATATGCGTGTTGCGTGTTTCACGCTGGTAATAATCACAACAGGGGTGAGTGGGTGCGACTTTTGGGGCCAAGTTGGGGTTACTCTCTTCCGAGGAGACGCGCGCGTATTCCGTCATCCACCGTTCCTGTAACCCATGTTTGGAAGAAAGGCCTGTTTTTTTTGCAACATGCAGTTTGATGCCTTTGTCTCATCGGCGAGGAAGAAGTATACGTTGAAGTGACCTGACTGTGGAGCGGAGAAAAATGCTGACTCCAAGTTGGAGCCCCGTCCACAGTCATGTAATAACTAATAACTCCTTGGTATGATGAAGACCTCCCTCCACCCTTCTGTGCTTATTTTGTATAAAACTGTTCACTGTTTTGTATATTTTTATGGCTTCACTTCACCGTTTCATGTGTTGCTGTTGAGGATGTACAGCGGGGGCCACGGCCGACTGAAGGTTGCCTGCCAAGGAAGTGTTTCTCCACCGCACCAGGCCAACGTGGCGAATTTAATTTTTTTTTTTTTTTTTA
>NC_020397.1:828452-832573 GCF_000321355.1 Plasmodium cynomolgi strain B
GCAAACTTTTCTTTTTTTTTACATTCATTTTTGCCCTTCAAATGAAAAAAAAAAAAAAAAAATAGCCCCCAAAAGCGGCCTTCAAAAAAAAAAGCCCCAAAAAAGCGGCCTTCAAAAAAACGGCCCGCAAAAAAGCAGTCTCAAAGGAGGTTCAAAACGATTTCTTTTTTTAAACAACTCCAGGGACAACAGTACCGCTACAGAAGGGGATTTTCTTACGTACTTTGGCCAACCAAGGAGGTAAAGGCGAAGGCTTAAGGGAAAAAAAAAGTGGGATACAGAGAGAGGTGCTCGCGTCCGCGTTTTCGCACGCTCACTCGTACGCACGTTCAATCGTACGCGCGTTTAATCGTACATACGCTTAATCGTGCGACGCTGGATGGTGGGAGGAGAGGAGGCCCCTTCCACCCCGTGATGGTCCGCGCTAAGAGCGACTCTGCTGGCCAGCGGCTGAGATGGTGTTATGTGAGTAGGCATACATAGCTATTAATATATGTATATATATAGAGAGAGAGTAGCATACCTCGCTAGCGGCGCTGAAGAAATTATTGTGCCAGAGAAAGGACGTCCCTTTGCTCACACGGACGTCCTTGCGTAGAGCCACGGAAGGAGGGACACCGACGTGGCGTAGGATAGGTGCCCCACTTGGCGCATGCGAAGCGAAGGAACACAGGAAGGCGGTGAGGAATAGGCAGAGGGGCGAGCATCGGAGCGCGCAGTGGAAGGAACAAGGGGAAGGAGTGGCAACGCCAAAATAGCACAAAGAGGGGGTTACCAAAGGGGGAGTCAGCAAAGGGGGAGAAAACGGAGAAGCGAGACAAACTGGAGAAACTTAAGCAGTCAAACAAGCCATACAGCCCTAACCAGGCAGTCCTATCCAGGCAGTCCCATCCAGACCAACGGACAGGGCGTTCTCCCCGCGTCTCCCCCTGCGATCAACATGTGGCCCGTTGTCATCCTCCTCTTCGGGGGAGGCATCCTGTTCGCCAAGAAGGGAATGAACTACTTGAAGAATCAGAAAATAAATCCCAGCAATAAAAATTTCTTTTCCCCCTCTGGATTTAACAAAGGCTTAGGGAGCCTTTTTTTAAAAAATGACATGAGGGGATTTGAGAGAAACATGTCCAAATCGGAGGCCTACAAAATACTTAATATTAACCCCACGACAAATCGGGACCGAATTAGGGAAGTCCACAAACAGCTCATGTTGAAGAATCACCCGGATAATGGGGGTAAGGGCGGTGGAGTGGCGGTGTGGTGGGGCCGGAATGCGGCGCCACTCAGGCGTTGTGCCCACGTGCCAATTGATGGTTTGGCAATCTCGTAACATAAAGCCTGGAAAAGCTGCTCCACCTGTGCATCGCCAATGACCCTTTTCGATTCGCGTGTCGTTCCACGCAAAGGAATGACGTGTGTTTGTTCCAACTACGTAGGTACGTACGTCTATACATAGTTACACACACACGGATGTTTTTTTTTCCCTTCCCTGGTTGCCTTTCCAACCCTACAGGCTCCACCTATATTGCGGCCAAGGTGAATGAAGCGAAAGACGTTTTGCTGAAGTAGCGCTGGGGAGAAGGTATCGCGCGCACCCTTCAGGGGATTCAAGTGACTCAGGAGACTCACGAAACTTGGGATATTTTTCCCACCGGGGGAGGAGCCACTGAGGGATTCTTGCACAGCCTATAATGTGAAGATGTGCCTAACCGTTTCTTCCCCTCCAGGGTCCACCTTTTTATTAGCTTGCTCTTTTTTTTTTTTTCCCCCCCCTTTTGGAAAAGTTTTTCTTCGCGGCGCGCAGGAAGACACGGATGGGGGGAAGGACGGAGAAAGGGTTCTACACCGACGGAAGGTCATATGATAGATGCACTCCCCCTCCCCTATATGTGGAGAAGCAGCCGCCCCAGTAGGAGAGTGGAAAACCCAAAGGGGTTATTGATGTGCTGCTAATTGTTGGGGGATGAAAAAAAAAAAAAAATTCTCTGCTTGATGGAAAATACAGAGAGTTCCCATCTCTTCCGTCTGACTTTCCATTTTGCGAGAATTTTTTTTTTTTTTTTTTTTCCTACCATTTACCGCGATCCATTTGAAACTTATTTGTAATTCTTTTATGCATTTCCGCTAGTTTTTTTTTTTTTTTTTTTTTTCGTGTCCCACCTTGGGCCAATCGTTTTTTTACACCGCGCGTGAATGCAACTCGGTAGGAACAGTTGGGATAAACCGGCTTAGCACAGTCGGGGTGAATCGAAATTGCCACCAATTTGTGAGAGCCCCCCCCCTAAATGATGCACAGGCTGTACTCGAAAAACCTCACAGAAGAAAACATCGACGAGGTGATCCAATCGGAGAAAGCGATCAACGAAAAACTGACTCGAGAAAATGAACAGATAAAAAAAAACGGAGAGATACAACACCGACTGTTGAGTTTCATCCAGGATAACTTTATCTTTGAAAGTAACTCAACGGAGGATGTTCAGAAGTACAACGGGGTGTTGCTCTCCCTGATTGATTATATGGATCGACTAAAAATGGTGGACTGCTACATGCGGAAGGAGACGGACGGACTGATGGAGGAATTTTTCCGCTGCATTAAGGAGGCCATCGTAAAGCAGAGCAACTTGTGGTACGTCGCATGGCCCAACTGGGTTAGTCATTTGATGAATTTCTCTCTCCCCCCCGCGAGTGTGCTGCTGATGCGGCAAATGAGAGAGAGACAATTGGGTACTCCATAGATAAGAGCTACTACAGCCACGCCAACACCGTATGCCCCCACACACGTCTGTAAAAAGAATCACTGTCCCTTTCCGAAGTTACCTCATCAGGGAAGACATGAATCAACTCAAAATCAGCGGAAAGGAGGAGGCGTTCCGGAAGCACGTGCTAGCGTTGAGGAAGTTGTACGAGCATAACAGTGTGCTTCGGTCACAGGTCTCGCTCTTTAACTCATTCAAACTGAAGGACGAAAATTTAATTCACGCAGACTTCGAACAGCTACAGCTAAGGTACAAGAACTTAAGGAGTAAGGGGAGTTGTTTGGAGAAAAAAATAGAAAACTTGAATCAGAAGATAAAACGATCGACGGAGGTAAGCGCCGGGGGGGTAGGTCTCAGTACATCTCAGTAGAGGTACAAGTATGAATATAGCTGCGTAAATTTAACCATGTCACATCGAATTGCATACCCTGTTTTTTTCACAATCCCAACCTCTCCCTGATCACAGAAAAAACTGCACTACGACGAAAAGAGCCTATATCTGGAAAAGATGCTGGAAGATAAACAGGTGGAGCTGGAGGAATCGCAGAGTGCCATTTGTAAAAAAAAAAAATTTTTGAATGAATTGAAAAGGAAAAAGGACGAGTCTATTAAAAAGTACAGCGAAGTTGAAACGAGTGTCATTACCAAAAATGTGTTTGAAGAGTTCCACGAGAAGAAGCTACATTTGGACAGACTGAAGGAGAAGGTAGGTTTTGCAATAGACGTAAAAACTGGGGGAAGGCAGTGTACTTCCTCCAAGAAGCTAGAAGAGCTATGCACTTGGGGGGATTACTTCTGAATGGGGAAGCTTCAACTAGGAGCCCAATCACTACTCAAACCTTTTCGTTCGTGCACCGCAGCTCGAGGAGGTGAAGGAAAAGTATGAACGTTTGCAGAAGGCTCACGGGGCGGAGTAAAACGGGGAAATGGGTAGGTGGATAGAAGAAAAGGGAAAAGGGGTAGGTAGAAGGGAGAAAAGGGAAGAGGGGTAGGTAGAAGGGAGAAAGGAGACCAATAGGACACATACATACACATACACACACGCAAACACAAGCACAAGCACCTTCCTGCCAACCGGAAAAGAGCATCCCCGCTTGCTATCCAAAACGACATGCCTCGCTTGTTTCGTTTCACCGCGCTGCGCCTTTTTGGTAAGCACCCCATCTATTGGGTACCCCTCGTGTTGTGCCAATTCTCCATTCCCATTTTAAGGGCAATTGAGTTACGCTTTAAAACAAAGTTCTTTTCAAACGAAAAAAAAAAAAAAAAACAGAAAAGGCCAAACAAATAGTTGTGCGTAGGTATGCACAACGTCACGTAGGGACACACACGTTGTTGTTCTCATTGGAGCAAACAAAGTCGTGGTGT
>NC_020397.1:832603-841626 GCF_000321355.1 Plasmodium cynomolgi strain B
AAAATTCAAATTTTTTTGAAACCACGCGTGATTCTTGAGGTCACTAAAGCAGTGTCTTCTTTTCGAGCACAGCTGAGCGGGGGGGGTGAGGGGAAGGAGTAAATTGTGGGCGATGGAGAGGCATAGCAACGTTTTGCGGGGGGGCCCACAAAAGAGTGCTCCTACAGAAGTGTACTCCCACAAAAGTGTGCTCCCCCAAATGTGTACACCCGCGTGGGATTCTGGTCGCTCCCTCCCATGGAGCCGCTCTCCTCGGGGAGTCCTACTTCGTAACAAAAGTTCTTCAACTCGAAGGAAACAAAATGCGGGAAGAAGAAGTCAGTGTTATATATCCGTTCTGTTATGTCTTCCTGTGGGGAGGAATCGATGGTAAAAAAAGGGGAAGTTAGAGTGTAGCTGTTCCCGGGAAGGGGACGTAGAAGAAAGTAGACGATCCGTTTGACGGTTCCGTTATGTTGGACTGGTATGGGTAGATAGACGGTACAAATGAACGGATGAGATGAACAGGAGGAATAGTTTTTCTACTTACAAATTTGCTCGAATAGTAGGTGTTGTATTTGGTGCACATTTCATATATGAGCACCGCCAGGCAAAGGAAGTCAAACTGATAGTCCTTCTCGGCTGCGGTAGTGGAGAGTGCAGGGGTGGAGTGAGTGTGGCGGCAGTGCAGAGGCAAAGTGATTGTGTCGGATTGCGGCGTGGCTGCTGGTTGGCGCGGGTGGCTGCGCTCCTTACTTGCGTCCATGTTCGCAAAGTCGAAGTTGAAGACCTTAACGATGCCGTGCTTGTAGATGTCGAAGTACTTGTTCACGTTTTTGTTCCGCTCGTGCAGGATTTGCAGCAGCTCCTCCCGGGTGTTCTTCTGCAGGATGATTATGTTGGACAGGATGCCTGCGGGGTGGCGGCGTATCGGTGTAGCGGGGTAGCAGTGTAGCGGGGTAGCAGTGTAGCGGGGTAGCAGTGTAACGGGGTAGCAGTGTAGCGGGGTAGCAGTGTAACGGGGTAGCAGTGTAACGGGGTAGCAGTGTAGCGCTGTAGCGACGTAGCGGCGTAGCGACCGCCTCGCCAGGACCCCTTACCGTGAAAGAAGATAAAGTTGGCGTGCATGTACTCCAGAAGGTCCACAATTTGGTACGCGTAGGAAGCGATGATATTCTCCTCGAGAGGTGCACTCTGAGACTTCAGCACATTCCCATGCACGTGCTCAAACAGTAAATAAAGCTTGTTCTTATCAGCTGTCTTCCCTTCATACGATAAAATATTCATGTGCCTAAGCCTTTTGTGGAATAAGATATTATTCGCTACTGTATCGTTGCTATCCCCTCTGTTCAGGTAAAACGAGTCGACGATGCTTACAAGGAAGGAGACCTTATCATGTCTTAATTTGCATCTGTATAATGTCCATAAGCCAAAGTTACACACGTGGTGGTCGGAAATTACGAACTGCTGTGTGTCCAAATTCAAATTATCGTTGTAGTTAACTGTGTTGACGCAGAGGTTGGAGCTTTCACTGCTTCTGTGCTTCGTCATGAAGTCATTCATGGCAGTCTTCCTATCCGAATTGTTACTTATCCTTTCGAGAAGCATCGAAATGTTATTGCTTAGAGATATACGTCTTTCCCTATCGTAGCCGAAGTTCTTATTTCCCCTCTCGCCCTCGGCTGGCAGCAAGCTCAGGTTCAGATTTTCTCGACTCAGCCACTTATCGTTCGGAACGTCTTCCTCCCTCTCCTTGTTCAGGAAGGGATTTCCATCCAGCAGTTTTGCGCCAAACAGTTTTTCATCATGCAGTTTTGCATCATGCAGTTTTGCGTCATGCAGTTTTGCGTCATGCAGTTTTGCGTCATGCAGTTTTGCGTCATGCAGTTTTCCACCAAGCAGTTTTCCACCAAGCAGTTTTCCACTAAGTGGTTCTCCAGCCAAATGACCGTCTACCACATCCCCGTAGCTATACTTGCTCCTTCCATTTCTGTGGAACAAACTCCCTGCGGCATTCTTCTCGTTAGGAAAGCACAACTGGTCGGGATAACCACTAAGGTTGCTACTAAGGTAACTACTAAACTGGGCGTTCCCATTTTTCAGCGTGCACTCCTTCGATTCGTTTTTGTGGTTGAACAGCTCAGCCCTCCTCTGCAGCACGTCCTTTCCGTCGCTGTATCTGTCGAAGGGGGGGAGTTCGGACAGGGTACCCAAATACGCGTTCTTCTCCCTGAACGGGGCCAGGTTGTTCTTTAAGAGGTTTCCATTACCGCTGTGGGTGGCATGCGGTTGGTTGGCGAGATGGCCGTGGTTGAAGCCGCTCAAGTGGTTGAAGCCTCCCAAAAGGGTGTTGCCGCCCCCGCCGAACGCGCCCCCCCCCTCGCCCAGCTTCGGCCTGCCCGCAGCTTCCAGCGCCTTCAACTTTGTTTGGCCCGTCCCGTCCTGGTTGGCCTGCTTCCCCGTGTGTTTAAAAGGCAGCGGGGGAAGTTGCTTGTGCAGGGGCTGCTTGACGAAGGTGAAGTTGTGCGTGCCGCTTGGGTTGAAGGGCTTCTTGTTTGTGTAGTTGGATAGGGGGTTGTGTGCATCTCGAGAGCTGATATCCCTCGCGGTGCCATCGCGTACAGTGCCATCCCTCGGGGTGTACCTCCCCACGGTGTTCAACAAGTTGGCATACCTGTTCTGTTCCTCGTTGAGAATTCCCAGAAAGGCCTTCGCGCCGGTGGTTCCGAAGTTATTGTTGTTTCCCCCCCAGTTGGCACCTCCGTTAAGCACCCCACTCTCACAATCTCTGTTTCCACCGAGCAGATTTTTCTTAGCATCGTTATTAAAGAGAGTCATTAAATTGCCACCTTGCATATCGTTCTCTATCTGGTTGTAATTTGTTTTAAAACTTACATTCGAGGTTGGCACCATTACATTTTGGTTAGTTTCATATTTCCATGAGGAGGGATTAATCGGCTTGAGCATAGTTGCTGTCGTTTTGTTTTCGTCCTGCTCATTGTACCTGTCTATGTAAGACTTTGTACTTGTCATGTGGTTGAACTTTTTCGCGATGGCACTCTCGTTTTGTTGCTTGGCGAAGTTGTGCAATCCTCTGTCTCCTCCCTCTCCTCCGCTTCCTACCCAATGGTGGTTCGAAGTAACACTCGTGGAGTGGTCATGCATCGGGTTCGTCTTCACAGTCGTATGGTAATTGCTGAATAAAGAGTTGGGAGGTTTGCTTAGCCTCCTTTGGGTGTTGTAATGCGAATTGTGATGTATGTGTTCCTTCGTGGGTTCATCACGGATAGGTAATTTCCCTGTTGGAGTGGTGCCCTCACCAAAATTGATGGCCTCACCAAAATGCCTGGAGTTTTTTTTTTCACTCAACAAGTGGACGTTCGACCTGCGAAATAAACCACCGCTATCGTTATCGTTATCGTTATCGTTACCGTGATCGTCATCGTTATCGTCATCGTTCTTGTTCTTGTTCATGCAGATGGCTCCCAACTGTTCGTCTTCTCGGCGCTGTTCGATGTGATTCCTAAAGTTATCTCCCTCTCTCAGTGCGTCCCGCTCGCTCCCCCCTTTTTTCACGTCCCAGTTGTTACCCAAGGGGGTATTGAAGTGGGCATTGAAGTGGCCATCCAAGGGGGTATTGAAGTGGCCATTCAAGGGGGCATTAAACTGGGCATTGAAGTGGCCATTCACGGGATCCTTAACGTGGCCATACTGCCTGCTCCTCAACGTTGGATCGTCGTAGGGCTCAAACAAAGTTCTCCCAGTTTTGTCAAAGTAGGGGCGACGCATGATGTCTTTGTCGTCCCTATAGGTGAAGTTTTTATTTTCACGAATGGATAGATCAAGATTGGGATTCATCCTCTCTCTATCAAACATGTACATATGAGAAGGACCCTCATTCCTCACAATGGGAGACGACTTATCCACTTCGTTACGGAGGCCATTTCTCTTATCCGATTGGAAAATATTTTCCATATTGAACAGATTGTTGCTCGGTTTTGTAACATTATCCTGGAGGTACCTGTTCGTTTGTTTGGATGCTTCGTTCATTTGGTTCTTCCTGAGCAGAGATCCCTCCTCGTAGTTGTCTCCACTCTTCGCGTGCGTTTTGAAAATATTCACGCTGTTAATGTTTGAAAAGGCGTCTCCTCTGTGGGGGGCAGCACCACCATGTTGCGTAGCGCCGCTATACTGAGTAGCGCTGCCATACTGAGTAGCGCTGCCATACTGAGTAGCGCCGCCATACTGAGTAGCGCCGCCATGCTGAGTAGCGCCGCCATGCTGAGTAGCACCGCCATACTGAGTAGCGCTGCCATACTGAGTAGCGCTGCCATACTGAGTAGCGCCGCCATACTGAGCAGCGACACCGTAATGTCTAGCCGACTCGTTCCTTCCCCCTCCCTCGGACGTTCTGAACACATTCTCACTCACGTGGTGAGTGCTATTTTCAAACTTCTTAAGATAGTCCAACTGACCCATTTTTCCATATTGGTCGATTTGTCTGCCAAAAATTTTCTCCCCCGTGTTGTTAGAAGGCCTATTCTCCAGCAAGTCCATCAACGGAGGAGGCTTATTCTCCTGGTTGGGGTGTACATCCATCATGTTGTGAAGCCTCGTATTGTTCGTAAAAGGGCCGAGGGCGGTGGCTGCTCTCTGCTTGGAGTTTTCATCATACAGCTTTATACTGCTCTTATCTCTATCTCTTAATGCGTGGTTGGAATCTCTATTTGACTCCCCCCTCGGGAATGGGTTCTGTCCGAATTCGCGATCCGTGCTGGGCTTTTCGTAGCGGAAGTTCTCGTCGTTTCGCCTCATGTCCTGCGCCTGGTTGTCCCGTGGGACGTTATCCACTCCGTATTTCTGTACTGCATATTTCTGTACGCCAAAGCGGTCTCCCACAAAGCGGTCTCCCTCAAAGCGGTCTCCCTCAAAGCGGTCTCCCCCGAAGCGATCCCCCCCAAGGCGGTCTCCCCCAAGGCGATTTCCCCCAAAGCGGTCCCCCCCGAACCTCTCCGCATAACAATCCTCGTCAACCGGAGCTATCTCACTCTTGAAGTGGTGCCTATTCGTTATGCCTGGCGTCTCATTGAGCTTCTCCGGTGTGTTAAAATCATCGTATGTATTGTTGTGTGCACTTACCCTGTTTTGCAGACCTTCCCCGAGTATGTCGTTCTGGCCCTGGTGTGCATGGTTCCCATTTGCCATGTGGTTAAAGTCGGCAAGGGAACTTGTATTGAGATAATAATTTTCATGTGCAGGTAGACTTTCGTACAGGTCGTCACTGAAGCTAAAATTGTACTTAGGGTTAGGGTTCGTTATGATTATGTTTTTCAGTAGGTTGATTTTTTTCTCTCTTTTTTTTTCTTCCTCGTCCTTTTCTTTATTCCGTAGGGAGGAAAAGTTGGGGTACAGCAGGGGGGCACCCCCTCCATTGGCGGCGTTGGCGGGGTTAGCGGCGTTAGAAGGGTTGACCGAGTTGAGGGCCTTGGGAAGGTACCCCCCGTTCTGATTGAAGCCATACAGCACATTATGCTGGGGTGTGTAGTTGACGTTGGAACTCGCGTGGTTACCAGTTCTGTCCTCACTAGGGAGGTAGTTCCTCACATGGCCGTCGTTCATATGCTTATTACCACCTTTGAAGACTTCTCCCCCTGTCACTTCGTTTTTTGTGTAGCCCCAATTGAGTTTGAAATTATCCTCCTGATTTTCCTTCGCTGTGTATTTTTTAATAATGTCATCGATGTCTGGTGGTTTATTCTTTCCCAAGATAGGTGCGTTGGGTTGACTACCCATGTGATTATCCTGGTAGTTACCCCCTCCTTCATATTCATCATAGTTTATGTTATCCCTGTTGACGAAGGGACGTACAGTCATGTTTTTCCATTGACCCCCATTGTTGTTAAAGTTGCTATAGAGAGTGTTCATGTTAAAGTGGGTTCCATAAGACGGGGGGGTTGTCTTCCCTGCGTTGTCATACAGGTCGGCTTTGTTCTTCTGAGTGGCCCCTACTGGTGGAGCGATAGGAGGTGCAGTCGGAGGTGCGGTCGGAGGTGCGGTCGGATGCGCAGTCGGAGGCGCAATCGGAGGAGCCGCGTTGCCGTAAAGATAACTAGGGGGGGGTTCCCATTTGTTCTTAAGATGCTCATATTTATCATCTGACATTTTATTGTTATGTTTGTACTGATGGGGGTGAAGGCTGTCTGGGTTGTTATTTCCATTTGGGTTGTGCGTCTCCGAATTGCTGACCCTATTTTGGGTTAGGAAGCCCATGTCGTTATTGAACCTGTGGTGATAGGGCCCGGAGGCGTTGCCTTTATGGTGGTCCCCCCCAAGTCCCCAATTTTCTCGATTCACTCTCGCGTAGTCTTGGTGGGATCTACCATGGTCTGGATTCATATCGTCACTTTTGAGTTGAAACTTACGATGGTCTAGCATGCTGCCATTAGGATGGTTTCCCATTTTCCCCCCGGCCACATTGCTCGCAGGATTCATGCTGCAACTGTAATTTTCGTCATCCTCCACAACCTTTATATTGCTGAAGTTGTAATTTCTGGGATTCATTTCACCGGCATGATTGTAGTTGAGGTTACTGTACCTGCTATTATATGCATCGTTATTGATTTGGAAAATTCCTTCGTTGTTTGTTTTTGCGTTCTTTTGCCCCATTTTTGGTGAGTTGTTTTCCCGTGCGTTGTTTGCATTTAGGTATGAACTGCTTTCACGAAGGTTTGTTCTTTTAAAATGGGGTGGGCTTTGCCCTGCGAGGTTTCCTTGGCTATCCGCGTGATGCTCGAAAGCGCGGCTAACGCGGTCGGCGTAGTGGGGGGGACGAGTTCGACTAGTCCGACTAGTCCGATTAATCCGACTAGTACGACCAATCCGACTAGTCCGACTAGTACGACTAACCCGACTAAGCCGACTAACCCGACTAACCCCACTAACCTCTCCGCACTCGACGTTCAAGCGGTTCGTGTACGTGCTGTCCACATGCTGATGCTGAGGCATATCTCCTCCTCTGCAAAAAAACATTTTTATTTTTCACTCTGCCCCTTCATCCTTCCGAAAGGTGCGGGATGGAAAATGGGGAGGGGGAAAGGCTCCCAATGACGGGGTTACTTTGCAAATGGGAGAACATGTGCAGGTGGGCAGGCGGAAGTTAAAAAGACACATAAAAAAAAAGAATGAAGATAATGGAGTGGAAAGAAGCAAATGGGGAGTTGCAGCAGGTGACTGCCAAATGGTGACTGCCAAATGGGGCGATGGTCTAGCCTCCGCGGAAGACGGCGCGAGGCATAATGGTAGTGACCCAAATAAACAGCAGAGACAAACACACTTGCAGCGATTACCAATCTGAGGAAGGTGAGTTAGCCCGCTTCATGTCGGTGGTGCCGACTTTCACAAATGAGCAAACATGTTACAGGGATATGTGTAAAGCCAGAAGGGGATTCATTTTGGGGGGGGAGATTAATTAGCTGTGTGTAAATAAATAGGTAGGTGGACACATGTGCATGTTAAAAAGGATCTCGTTGGTGAGGGCGATTTAAAATGGGTTTTCCATTCTGCCTCATTTTGCCTGGCCCGCCTGCGTGCTGTCCGTCCAGTTGCGCAGGTGTGTGTGCGCGCGGAGGTAGACGCGTGCACGGTGAGAGAATGTGCTCCAGATTTGCCGCAGATAAGCGCGCAGACAAACGCGCAATTACGCAGTTACGCAATTACGCAGTTACACATGCAGGCACATAAGAGCCTCTCCACGTGCACACCTACTCGGCCGCGGGTACGCAGGTGGACACAGGAGTCCACCGAAAACGCACGCGAAGGGGCCGCAAGCCGGCCGTGGACGGGCAAATACAATTAAATCGCAAACACGTCAGGAGGACCATAATAAAAGCGTGCGTCAAACTCAGGGCAAAGGGACATGCGAGCTAGCAACTGAAAGCCAGAAGCCAGCAAGTCATTGTGTATGCGCCGTGGGAGATGTACATATAACTATTTCACCTGGAGAGGGTGGAAACGTACGTGAACATATTTTTGTCGCGCAAAATTAAAGGCGAGTAGCGCACGCAAATGTGTTCTTGCCAAGTGTTAAAAAAAAAAAAAAAAAATACAAAATTGGGAATACCAAACAAATGTTCCCCTTTTTTTTTTTTTGCAAATACGCGAAATGAGCATGACTCACTGGAAAATGCCAACCTCCGACAAGTGTGAATTAATCCATAAGAATGGAAACAAATAATTCAAAACATTCACGTGAATGCTTTCGCCATTTGGAAATATCATGTATGTAAGGTATTCAAAATGAAGGGAAACCAAAAAGGCACATCATGAAGTATGCCCGCGGCTTATTTTCCGCTTCCCCCCCCCAAGGTGGTGAATTTTTTTTTTTTCCATTTTTGTGTGCAACTTGGGGGGGAAAAAAAAAAAAAAAAAGAGCGAGGCGAACGAGAAGGGGAAAAGGATGCCGAATGGAGGACAAAAGTGCTGATAAATTGGCCAACCAAATAAACCACAAAGTAGCCAAGAAGGGGGAGGAAAGGAAAGTAGAAATGGACGAAAGGGTATTAGTTCCATGGGGACGAACTGACCGGGTGAGGGACATGCCCCTGTATGTACATCGGGCGAAGGACCACGTTGCAAGGGGGACGGATTGCATTCCCCTATAATGCGCTATGTTGTGTGAGAATACTTACCTACCGATCGACCCTTGGATTGGTGAAAAAACTCTGATAGGGGATCTTAAACCTGCTGGTGCATGAGGTAACAAATGGGGTGCAACATCACTATTTGGACTAGGCGGCCCATCACGCTGTATTTTCCAATTGGTTATCCATCTAACGTGGTCATTTCGTTTGGCGGCTTAGCAGCGTAGCCTTGCCACCCTCTCCCACTTCTTTTCCCACCTACATGGATTAATTTTCCGCAGTTTAGCAACCCCTTAAAGATGGAAAAAAAAATACGAATAACGACCAGTTGCTACACCCCTGCCTTTTTCTGAACAACACGTGAACAGCTGCGTTTGCTTTAAAGTTTGTAAATCTCGTCAAAGG
>NC_020397.1:841706-848487 GCF_000321355.1 Plasmodium cynomolgi strain B
CTAGTTGCATTTTCCGCAACTGCGATGAGGTTTTCGTCAGAATGGCACATGAACACATAAAAGCGGTCCTTCGTCTTCGTGCGCGCAGGTGCATTTTGTAGCAAAAAAAAAATCACTCGTTTTTTGTTTGCCGAAGGGAGAGTATGTGTAGTGTGAATAGGGGACAAAAAAAAAAAAGAAATAAAAATAAATGGGGAGGTAAAGGGGTTGATTCAGAAGCCATCGCGTCGGTACAGCCGCACTAACTGCGGGGGGGATGCACTCAAATGCGTCATGAAGAAAACCGTGCTGTTGCAACTCGCGTGGCTGTCTAGCGTGGCCGTCCAGCGTGGCCTCCGTGCTGTGCCCATCTCACTTGCTCTTTTCATAATTCTGAAATATTTTCACAATGATGAACCAGCAAACGGTGAAGATATTGTTGATGTGCTCGTAGTGGTTGGTCCCCAGGCACATGTCGACCATACGGATGTTTTTGAGCAGGAGCAGTATGTCTCTTTTTAGGTCCATAGGTAATTTGTAAATGTCGTTCCGTAGCTTGGCTCCGATCAGCGTGAGCCACGTGTTTTCTTTGACGAAGCTGCACAGGAGGGAAGTGGCGTGCGGATATAGACATATAAGTGTAGGTAGACATTCCTACACGCGAAGGTATGCACATATTGAAGAAACACATCGCCTGGAGAGCTCTCTTTGAGGGGACGCGACTGACGCCTCCCAAGGGTGGAGTTGGCAGTCGCACACGCGGGGACTTACTTAAAATTTTGCAAAGACACAGTTGGGCTGTCCACAAACAGTTCGAGTTCCTTCATGTTTTTTAAAACGTTAATAAATTCCGACGCGACGATTTTCCATTCGAGGAGTTTGCTAAAAAGGGGTGGGGTGGAAGAAGCCGCATTAGAGATGTGACGTTGTGCAGATCTGCACATAAGTGTGCTTTTTTGTGTGGTTCTTTTGGGGTTCTTTTTGCGTTCTTTTTTTTTCCTTTTTGGGTTCTTTTTATGGTTCTTATTGGGTTCTTTTTGTGGTTCTTTTTAAGTTCTTTTTTTTTCTTTCCCCGTGGCGCCTACTCGTTGTCGTAATATGTCCGGAGGAACTTGATCAGGTCGTTTATTTGGACTCCTTTGCTCGCTATGCTTCGCAGCCTGGGGGGGGCGGTAGGTGTGTAGCGATGTGTAGCGGTGTACAGCGGTAGGTGTGGAGAGACAAACTGGTGGGCACGCGCGGGGGTGGATTCTCCCTAGAGCGACCGCCTTTGGTGACCGCCTTTGGTGACGGCCCTTAGTGACCGCCCCTGATGACTGCCTTTGCTCAAACAGGGGAAAGGCTTACTGGTCGTAGTGCGGGTGGTAGATACGAGGCCACTCGCTGGAGCAGCAGGGAGGAATGCCGTAGCCAAACAAAAAAGCCATAATATTTTTTAACTCGAAAAGAATAGCATTCTTAAAATAGTTCACATTTTCGTTAGAAAGAGAAACAATCAATGATCTCAAAAAGGAGTGCACATATCGGACGACATATTTTATAAAACTCGTTTGTATGAAATTCTTCTTCAATTTATTTGTGTGTTTGACGTTTTTCAAAATGGTAATTAGCTTTATGTATCCGACAATGCTGTATTTGTAGATATGAACGTCTGTTGTCCCTTTTGACGTGATTAAGTGGGAGAAGCTTTTTTGCCTCAAACTGTTTACTGCTTGAGCCTTAGCTGTATAGTGTCCATCGGGGGGGGGATTAAACGGGTCCCCTTTAGCAGCACCGGCGCGGTAGTTAGCAGCACCGGGGCGGTAAGTAGTATCATCGCCGCGATAATTAGCAGCACCGCCGCGGTAGTTAGCCCCCTCCGTGTGATTCTCCTTTTCGAACGCATTCACATCACTCAAGCCGTATAGCAAAAAGTAAAACTCGAAGGAGGAGTAGCTTCTCTTCTGGTAGTCTTTAAAATACTTCGAGAACATTTTCGAGAAGGGTAAAAAGAAGAAGGGGTATTTCTGTTGACATATGAGCAGCATATTGTACAGACTACTCCACAGGAGCATTTCAAACTGAGCATCATCATAAAGGTGTAAGACTTGGAGACAGAAATGAAAGGCGCTGTAAATGTTTAGCACATGGCTGCATATGGTTTTTCTCTCCACGTAGTTTGTGTAATTTGATACGAAGAAGTAATTTTCCTTTTTGTAACTACTTGTGAACGAGTCAGGTGTCCCTTTGGGAGGACCTTCCTGGGTAGCCTTCTCATGGTGAGAGTCCTCCTCAAGAGTGTGACGATAAAAAACCTGAAACAATCGGATGCTCCCATGTAGAATTAAATGAAGAATCGCTCGTACAATTTCGAGACGAAACCAGTTTGCATTCCTCGCCGAAATGAAGTTACTCATGTTGGATCCACTTCCTCTGGGTGAAAATTCAGTTAGTAAACAATTACAGAAATCGAAATAATCCTTGTTCTCCAAGTACATCTTCCGTTTAAACGCGTCTAGGATGTGTTTGTTCCTACCTATTGTTTTAATGAGGATGATTATGACCCAATCTGAAATGGGCAAAAAGGGGGATAGCTTTTTCAGCTGGTATATCAGAAATATCACGTCTATTAGTTCCTGTACATATTCTTTTTTTGTTTTTTTTAATTTCAAGAAATTATTTTTCAATTTTTTTTCCTCATTATTGTAAATGTGTATGTTGCAGAAATCGTACGTGTGGTAGTTTTTTTTTCTTTTCTTTTTGCAGAAATTGTTATCTTGGTTGACTGCTCTGTTTGGGGGCTGACTCTCTGTAGCATTCGAGAGGTACTCGGAAAAAAGGCACTCCATGTTGCCCATCGGGTTGTCTTTCGTTGTACCGTTTGGTGCTCCACTGGGGATACCGCTGGGAATGCCGCCGGGGTAGCCGCTTCGGGGGAGGTGCTCACCTTTGAACCTTATGTTGCCGAGGCATTCCAGCACCATCTTGATGTCCTCCTCCTCTTCCTTCTGAATGAGGAGCTCCTTTTCGTACGTAATTTTTCTTGTCCGTTTTTGCTGCGCGTTTTTATATGAATGGGTGGTACGGCGTCGGGGGAGGTCTCCGTCGTTTTGGTACATTTCCTGCTGATCCTGCGTCAGGGCGGCAATTCTCTCCACTACAATGTCCATTTCGGCTTCATTATGGGCTCCTTCGAGGGGCCCTCCTTTGTCCATAACTGCGGAGTAGGACCCCCTCTGTGCTTCTCCTTGCTTGAGGCTGACGCTGTCATAGCTTCTGCAGAGGTCATTCATCGAGGGTGGGAATATCAGCGGGAAGGACGTCCCGCAGGAGGTTTTGGACGCGTTGGCGTTTTCGTGCAGTTCTTCCGGATGCTCCTCCTGACGCTCTTCCTGGCGGTGCCCCTTTTGAGGGCATTTCCCTATGCCATTTGTCTTACCCCCGCTTGGAGAAGCACCCTGAGGGTGCCCCCCTTGCGAGGGTGCCGCAATACCCCCTTGAGAGGGTTCCGCAATACTCCCCTGCGCGTCACTCACCATATGGTACTTGTCACTGAGAGTAAGGGAGTAGACAAAGTTGGCGCATTTCTGTGCGAAAAAAAAAATGATAATTTTTGGCGTCCGGTTGTTTTTGTTCCTTAACAATGACATGGCAACATAAAACGCATGCATGAACCTCTTCTGATTCAAATCGTTTCCATAAAACTCATCCAAATAATCCAAAAATAAATTCTGAATAATCTTCTGAGTACATAAGTACCTATTGTGAATAAAGCAAAGAGAATAAATGCACCTAATTTTTACCATATAATGGAGGTATGTTGCCGTAACGGATTTGTACAGACATTTGATCACTTCTACATTAATGGGTATGTTTTCAATCGATATTTTTCTCCTCCATTTTTTTTTGTAATTCTTTTGTTTCTTGTAACTAGAGGATGAGTAGTTACGTTCTGAAGCGTTCGCATCTTCATTTAAATCATCGATAGTGGAGGTGGAGAAGTTACAATCCAACACATCCGTTTCGCTTCCAGAACTGCTACTATGACTAGACAACCTATCCATTTTAAGTAAATCATTTTTCACATCATTTACCATATTTGTGTTCATTTTATCCTTCATGGTCCCTTCTTCATTTCTCGCGATCCGAGCAATATGCCCAGTTCTCCTTTTTTCATAGTTGCCACTGCTGGGTAGTTCCAAAGCGGTGTCTTCTTCTTCTTCCTCCTCAGCTGCGTAACTTGCATAGTTGGCATTCACGATGTTATTTATTATCCCTTTCGAGTTGTGGTGGTCTCCCATATTGTTTTCATTCACCTTAGAGTTGGCATTAACTTCCCGATTGAGCATGTGATTCTTGTGAGGACTTTTTCCTTCTCCATGTGCAACGTCATAGCTATCGTTTAAGAGTTGACTATCTAGAGTGGCACCAGATGCAACATTGAATGGGGTATTCCCCAAGTGGACGTCATTATTTTTGTGCTTGCCACTTTTGTTTTTGCTGAGTACTGATTGGATGAACTGCATGGAGTCTTCTCCGATGTTTCCTCCGCTATTTGCAACATCGTTTGGTGGGTTTGTTCCCGAGTTGGCGGCCTCTACAGCATGGGCATGCATATTTATGCCGAGTGTGCCATCTGCGTGGGTGCCTTGATCGGTCTTGTAATCCACTGCTCCCACTCCCGCTTCTACTGCAGCTCCTACTGCAGGTGCTACTCCAGGTGCTATTCCAGGTCCTACTCCCGTTCCTACTCCAACTCCCGCTCCTACTGCCGCTGCTCCCCCCACCGCCGCCTCTACCCCTGCTACATTCTTCTGGAGGAAAAAGAAGGGGATAAAGGCCAAGGCGAAGGATGACTCGAGCTGCGCGAAGACATTGTTGTCATTGAACAGCTGCTGAATCCACATACTGGCACTTTGTGTTCTTCTAATTCTCCCCAGGATTGAAAAATCATTATCGATTCGAATCCAAAGTAGGGGAATCTTCCCTTTGCTGCAAATTTTGGCAACTAATTTTCTGTTATCTAGACACATCAAGGACTTGTCCTTCTTCAGGACCTTCTGCTTACAATACTCAATCATGTGCTTGTCGCTGTCATTTGTGACGCCAATAAACTTAACCGTTTCGTTCATATAGCTCTCCATTGCATCAATCGAATTTCTGTTCACGTATTCTTCATGCTTGGACATATATATGGAATCATGTTTAAAGGCCACCTTTTTCCTTCCCTTTTCTGGTCTGGCGTTTACACTAAATCGGATCGGAGTGACGTTTTCGAGTAAATTTTTTTTGACAACTCTTACTCCGTCATCCTCCACAATTTCTATCTTCAACAAGCAAAAGAAAAATTTATTTTCGTCTACAGAGATCGGCATGTTATTGGCCACATATGGGTTAAGGTAGTTCTCCGCGTATAGCTTGTTGTTCAGGAGGAGATTCCTCAGGTTTTTTATCTTTTCCTTTTCCTTGCTTTTCTTGATCTTGTGCTTTTCCCTTTTTTTTTTCTTTTCCTTCTTCGATTCGTCTCCGTCAGGTGGGTCCCTCGCTGGGTTGGCAGGTGCGTCCGTCACTACAGCAGCCGCTACACCAGCCGCACCCACCGCACCCATCGCTACGCCACCCTCCATTTCGCTTATCCTATCTATGTACTCCCCTTTGGGCTTCCACTGGGCCTTCCCCACTGACACTCCCTCACCCACGATGGAGTCGTACGGCAGGGCGGTTGCTCCCCCTTCCATCACATCCCCTGCGTACGGGCAGTCAAAATTGATGCTAGTGGTACTCTCGAGCGTGCCGTAATGTGGGTGATGGAGGGCATTCACGTCTCCGCCATGTCGCCCCCACCGCTGCGCTTCCTCTTCTTCCTCCTCGTCGTTTTCTCCACCGTTCGGCACACCTCTCGCCCCCTCCGCTTGGTCCACGCTTTCTACGCTCTCCAGGTTTTCCACGCTTTCCAGGTTTTCCCAGTTTTCCACGTTTTCTACGCCTCCCACATTTTCTACGCCTCCCACATTTTCTACGCCTCCCACATTTTCTATGCTTTCCACATTTTCTATGCTTTCCACCCTTTCCACTTTTTGCACACCCTCCATTGTGTCCATTTTTTTCCGCTTCTTTCTCTGCCTGTGCCTGTGTCGGTCCGCGTCGTGGCGGCTCCCCCCGTGTCTGTCTTTTTTCCTCTCCTTTTTTTCCCTCTCCTTTTTCTGCTTCTTTCTCCTCTGCTTGGCCGCGTGGAGCTTCCCCCCCGCGTAGTCCCGCTGGCCAAAAATGTTCATTTCGCCTTCCTCCTTGGCATCCAGCATGGGAGCACTAGCGCGTCTTAGGAGCTTTTTTTTTTTTGAATTTTACCCAGAAGATGGAGGTAGTAAAACAAGCGAAGGGTCGTTTTCCACTGCGGGTATATGCAACTGGTGTGAAAGGGAGTTGTGTTGTTGTACTCATGGATGTGATGCTTGTCTACACACAACTCACTCAGCTTTTTCACATTACAATTTTTAAATTTCTGATACGCAATGATGTTATTGTAGAGATTTCCTTTCCCTGTGGTCAAGGCGAGGTCATCTGACCCTACGTATCCAAAACCCAGGCAGAAGTTGCCATCCCTTGCGATGAGTTCCAAGCTATCATAATTAGAGTAGGGTAAATTGATTAACTCTTTTTTTTTTAAAATATAATTTCTGCATATCTTTAAACGCTTGCTTATTTTTTCTGCTCTGATTAGATCGTCCATGGTTATAGTTTGTTCCCTATTGGGTATTTTTTTTTTTTTTTTTTTATTTTTTTTTTTTTCCCCTTCTTCGTAATGCTTTTCTCTTTTTTGTAC
>NC_020397.1:848497-858474 GCF_000321355.1 Plasmodium cynomolgi strain B
ATAATTTCTCGTGATGCTTTCTCTTTTTTGACTTCCTTTTTTTGAAGACGCCGCTTTGCGCAACAGCTTCTTCGTTGGGGGGTACTTCATTGGGGGGAACTTCACTGGGGTGTACTTCACTGGGGTGTACTTCACTGGGGTGTACTTCGTTGGGGTGTACTTCGTTGGGGTGTACTTCGTTGGGGTGTACTTCGTTGGGGTGTACTTCGTTGGGGTGTACTTCGTTGGGGTGTACTTCATTGGGAGGCACTTCACTGGTGAGCCTTTCACTATCCACAGTTCGTCCGTAAAGAGCGCCCCCCGCTTGGTCATTCTGGGTGTCACCTTCGATGAAGCCTTCCGTGTGGCGATTTGCACTAGACCAATTAGCTTCGTTTTCACTCTGCAGGTGGGTTGTGACTGCCCGTTCGCCTAGTTCCTGTTCCTCCTTCTTGGGAACATACCCGATGGGGTTTCTCCCCCTGATAACTCTGCTACTGCGCGTGGTGTCCATCTTGCCGGTGAGCGCCAGCTTCCTAAGCGTGGCACCCGGGAGGAAGGAGAAACTTTTACGCTTCCTCTTCATGACGTATCTATTTAGCAAATCGTTAGCCTTCCTGCTAAGCAGGTCCTCACGATATTCATAAAAGTGGTCTGTCTGGAGGTTTTTTTTTTGCTTTAAAAATGAGAGGAAGTGTTTCTCCAAATCATGGCGGAAATAATCATTTGGGGACCCCTTTTCGTACAGCTTATCGTAGTATATCCTGTCAAGATAATCGTGCATAATTAGTTTATTCCTTCGACTGTTGTGCTTCCCCCCATGTGTATCGTTCTTCGAATCGATGTGCTTATTCAGCTCCAGGAGGTTGTATACACTAGTGGATGCCATCTCTGCAAGGAAGTACGCGGAGTGGAAATTCTCATTCACAAAGCTGAAGGGGTTGATGGAGTTTTGGCTGACAAGAAAATTGAAGCTATCCATGGAAGTCCCCTTTCTCTGTAGGTGTACGTTGAATGCTAGGATGTACTGACAGACCCCGTAGCCCTTAATATACGTTTGTAGGAATTGCGAGAAATATTTTTCGAGGAGTTGGTACTGCTCGTGTTCTTCTGTCCTGAGTTCTCTGGAGTTGACGTGCAGATCGATTTTCTTCATTTTGAACTTGTTTTTGGGGAGCTGCTTGTAGCTTTCGATGTACCTGCGGGTGCACTCGGCAAGGACCTGCAGTGTGGCGGCGGGGAAAAGGGATCGCCGTGGTGAGATGCAGTGTGGCGGCGGTGGAAAAGAAGATCATCGTGGTGAGATGCAGTGTGGCGGCGGTGGAAAGGGATCGCCGTGGTGAGATGCAGTCCGCGCGAACCTATCGGTGTGCATGCTACGCGATGTGGTCGCCTCAAACCGATGGACGCACCGCAGTGACGTGCACCCCTTCGCCTCACCTGCTTCCAAAACTTGGACGAACTGATCACCCGTCCCTTCCGCTTGAGGTAGGAAAAAAAAAGCGAAAAGCAGTATTGCTGAATGGTCGCACAGAAGGAGAAGCTCTTCAATATGTTAAAAAAAATTCGGACACAGAGGAACGCTTTAAGGAAGAACAGGTGGTTCAGCACATAGGGGGATCGGCTGTGCATGGGGATATTATCCCCCATGAGTGGAACGTTAGAATGGGCTGACGCTGTCCAGGTATGTATCTTCCGCACTCGTGTCGACGTGAAGGACTTCCCCCTGTCCATACTACAATGGTAAAACAAATTCACATCACCGAAGAGTTCCACGAGGGAGCAGTATCTCTCCCTCAGCTCATAAAAAATCACATTCATTTCGATAATCCCGAATATTTGTTCCAAGTACTTTTGCAGCACTAGGCACTTGAGCATATAAACCAGATGCACATTTTCGTCCTTCACTACATCCACGTAGTGATCAAAGCAAAGGGAGAGAAGCCCCTCTGCCATGACGATTTTGTAACTATACAGACTTATGTTAAAAAGGGTATCATACAGAGAGTGCAGAATTTGAGTGGAAAATACGATAACGTTTCCAAAAATAAAATATTTATTATTGCCTAGAAAAACATAAGGCTCCGATAATTTTGCATTTAACAAGTTACTGTTGGCGAAGAGATTGTATCCATTTTTCATATCGTTATAGATGTGTGCACTGAGAGAACATTCGATATTTTCCGAGGAGGGGTAATTCTCAAAATTTAAAAAGGATAGGGGCAGAAATAATATCATGATGTTATCGAAGGGGAAGCTTTCTTTACTGATCTCGAGGAATATTCGCAGTACGTATCCTACGTGATAACTGGAGTGCACCATTTGATCTTTGTAATTTTTTAAGGTGAAGATGAATATATTTGGCACTACTTTATCCTTCACTCGTTCGTAGTAGCTGCACCACTCCTTCTTCTTCGTGCTGGCTTTTTCGCGGTACTCGCTCGTGGGGGGGGCGGCGCCGTGATCCGGGTTGGTCACGCCGTCCGGGTTGTTCTCACCGTCTGCATTCTCCCCACCGTCTGCATTCTCCCCACCGTCTGCATTCTCCCCACCGTCTGCATTCTCCCCACCGTCTGCATTCTCCCCACCGCCTTCATTCCTCCCACCCTCCGCGCTGATCACATTAATCGCGTCCTCGCTGCTCCCCTCCGAGTCGGCGTAGTACCGCTTAGCTGAAGACCTCCGTTTGGTTTTCCCCCCAGAGGACAGGTTCTCCCTGGAGGGCGGCATCGTACCCTCGGCCAGCTTATCCGTTCTGCCCGAGGCACCTCCCCCCCCTTTGCCCTTCGCCTTCCCATACTGATCGAAGGAATAGAATTTGTTACTCCTGGACCCCATCTCCGTTTTGTACAAAAAATCGTAATTTATTTTTTGGAAATCTTTAAAATTCAAATTATTCAAGTGAAGGAAATCGAACCTACCAGCATAGAGAGATATCTCATGGGGGGCCAATTTGCCCTGACGGTTGCTGGACTTATAAAGAAAGAAATTCGCATTGCCAACCTCGTACACATTTATTAAACTGTTGGACGATATAACCACGTAGGGCTTTTCAATTTTGAAGAGGAGTCCCCAAGAACATCTCCCATAAATGCTGTTCATTTTTGACAAAGTTGGGAACCAAGTGCAGTTACATGCATAGTTCTGTAATCCTACTAGTAAATTTTCACTCCTGTTAAAATATAAATTGTTACGGGAGGATGATAAATTGAAGAAAGAAAAAGTCAGACTTATTTCTATTATAATTTTTATGTGATATTCTCCCTTCCTCTTTACTGTAACTGTTTCTCCTTGGCAGAAATTTTTCCAATTGTTGTAATTTTTTTCCTTTTCCTTGTTCCATACTTCGTCATTTATTGATATAAACATGTAATTGTTTCCCTTGAGGTGATTTTCCTCTGTGTATTTGTTTAAGGACACGAGGTCTAGGATGTTAGGAATACGTTTACTCTTTTGATTATTGGTAAACTCGTATTCTCCTTCCTCTTCCGTTTCTTCCTTTCTTTTCCCTTTTCGTTTTTCATGTGTTGCTTCTTCTATTGGGTCGTTTCCCCTTTCGGTGTCTTCCCAGGGGGGGCATCCATAACCCTGGGCGACTTCTCCATCTTCATTACTGTGTCCATTGGAGTGAGCAGAATTGATTTGCTTCAACTTCAGCTTGAACTTTGAGTTTTCCTTCTTTTCTGTTTCTCCATCAGGTGCTATGCCGTCTGGGGGGCTCCTCTTCATCTCTCCTGCGTCTTGGCCTGGGTTCTCGCTGTATCCCATCGGTTTATACAAGTTATCATGGCAGTGCTGGTCGTGCTGGTCGTGCTGACCGTATTCACTGAGCTGACCGTGCCGGCCGTGCTGACCATGTTGACCGTGCCGGCCGTGCTGACCGTGCCGACCGTGCTGACCGTGCTGGCCATACTTCTGATTGGCCCCCCCCGCGGCGTCACCTTCAACATAGGGCTCGCTGCCATGCCCCAAGCTGCTATATATGATGTAGTACCTCTCCTGTTCGCTTCCATTCATTTTAACATCCTGGTAAGAACTCGAGTTGATGTTGTGTGGCATTTCTAGAACGACGAATATTTTTTTTTCCTTTTTTCTCTTCATAAATTTGGCGTAGTCTTTGTCCTCCAGCAGGGGCACGTCCCGCGGGGCCTCCTCCTGGTGGTCTCCTCCGTTTAACGCGCCGTGTTTGGAGTGCTTCCTGTGCTTTCTGTTTTTTCCGTGTTTGCTGTGCTTTCCATGTTTGCCGTGCTTTTCATGTTTGCTGTGCTTTCCGTGTTTGCTGTGCTTTTCATGTTTTCCATCTTTGCTGTGCTTTTCATGTTTTCCATCTTTGCTGTGCCTTTCATGTCCTCCGTGCTCCTCACCCTTCCCGTGGGTGACGAACGCAGCGGAGCTGGGGGTTTCAGCCAGATTGGAGGATTCCCCCTGCTTGTACCTCTCCTCTTCTTCACCTCTTCTCCCCTCAGTAGTTTCTCCATCCCCTGGATCTACGGCGTCCCCCCCTCCATCTTCCCCCTGCACCTCCTCCTCCTCCTCTTCTTCTTCTTCTTCTTCTTCTTCTTCCCCCGTTTGGCCATCCCCCCCTTCACAGCAATAGGCGCCTCTCCTAATTCGAACTTTGTTAATGTCATAGTTGACCTTGCCAAAATCTTCTACATCGAAAAGGTAATAAATGGGCATGTAAAGGGCCAGGGTCATGGTGGTGCTCCCTTCGATCCTCTCATTGTGCATGTCGATGTTGACCGAGAGGTCCTGCTTCTTCAGTGCGAATACGTAGTCCATCTTTGCTTTGCTTCGTCCGTCCCTTCGTCTGTCCCTTCGTTCGTTCGTTCGTCCCTTCGTCCCTTCGTTCGTCGTTCGTTCGTTGCTTCTCGGTTAGGAGCGCACACATGAGCAGGGGTGCACGTGCCTACGAACCTATGGGCATGTAGGTGTACACATTTCTGTTTCCTTCTACCCTCCTCTGTGCAGTTTCAGCCACGCATGACTGTCTCCCCACAGGTGCTTACAAGGAGGGGAAGGCCCTAGCCTGGTCGTTTCTTAGCTTCTTCTGCGAGGAGAAGCAAAAATGAAAGCTGTTTCGAAGGGGATGGTCTTCCCCTGTTGTGGATTGAGATGTGGATTGCGGTATGGATTGCGATGTGGATTGCGATGTGGATTGTGATGTGGATTGCGATGTGGATTGCGATGTGGATTGCGATGTGGATTGCGAAGTGGCTTGCGAAGTGGATTGTGATGTGGCTTTTCTCGTCTACTAGACTGGGGAAAAGCACAGACGTATAAATGTGCACCCCTTATTTGCGAGGGATCTCAGTGTGGAAGCTTATTTCGAGAAACACTAAGCACCCCTTCTGTGCGCCCCCTTTTCACCGCGTCAAACTCGGGGGAAGCGCATCTACCCCCTTTAGGAGCGGCGGAACAAAGCAAACTGTGTCGCTCTTCTTATGGCACACTCCTCTTCGAGTTGGCCACTTTCGTATTCTATTCGCCTAACACGAGAGTGTAGAATGAAGGGGTGCGTGGAGGTGGGGAGCTTTTATTAAAAGCCCCTTTCGCGCCTTTCCTCTCAGTCTGGTCGTTCATTTATCAGATTTTCAAGCAGGCCATGAAAAAAGCGGCTACTCGTTGACACTTAAAAAAAAAAAAAAATCTTCTACTCCTTTCGTTTGCAACCTTTTTCGTTCGAAATTGTAAGAAGCATCACTGCTAGCGAGAGGAAAGAAGTAAAACTGTTCAGTTAAAAAATAAATGCAATCAAAATGTGATGACGTGAGCCATCTTCCTGGGTAACATAAAAGTGGGGAAAAAAAAAAAAAAAACTCGAAATGTGGTGCGGTGGATTGACGTTAAAGCGTTACAGAGAAAAAGGCAATTTTTCTCGTAGGAATTTTATTTTATTTTATTTTTTTTTTTCTCATACAAGGGGGAGAATTGCATATGTATGTTGCGCCCTTTCTTTAACTTGATAGGCGTATTCAACGAGCCAGTCAGAGCTACATTACAGGTCAAACAGTGCAACAGCATATGGTGTTATATCTACCCCAGAAAAACAAATCAGCTGGGCTGAGTACCCCTTTTACGTGTGCGCAAAGAACCTATATATATATATATATATGTATATATATATATATATGATGCTACTCCCATATCAACGGACACCCCTTGCATGGACAGTCCCGACGCAATAGAAGGCATCGCATCAGTTGTAAGGAGGGGACACTTCACAGATACGTCCATCCAACGCTGCGTCCACTTCTCCGCCGCATGCCCACCCATGCCTGTGAACTCTTTTCGTAGTCGTAAAAGTTGACACCCAACGACACACCTACTCAAAGTATATTTTAAAAAGGGAAAATCCGCTGACCCAAAAAGGGGCATGATAAAATCAAATACCAAAAAAAAAAAAAAGAGAAGTAGTCAGGGGCAAGAAAAAGAAAACTGTCATTTTGTTCACTCCCCTGTAACGAAAAAAACACAACGCTGCTATAACGCGGCGTTGGAGTTTCCACACTAATCTGCGCAAACACAGCGTGAATTCATATAGTGGGAATAAGACGTTACTTCCTTTTTGTCTACCTTGTAAATTATTGTTAGCACCTACTTTATTGTGACCCATCATCATTCAGCAGCAGCCAACGTGTCCCTTCTTCGTTTAGTATTTCGGCCCTCTTTATAAGGTCCTACGGAAGGGGGAAAATGAGTAACGATGTGTGTGGGGGTAGCGATGGGTATGAAATCGGTGCTTCCGGGGGGGGGGATGAGGACACATTTCCTTCGCAGTTCTTCACAAAGCAACTCCTTGTGACTTTTCTTCAATGTGAGTAGATTCCCCCCCTCCCCCATTTCTCCCTTTGTACAACAAAAAAAATGTGGGTATATATTCCCATGGGCTGACAGATGCACATGTAGTTAATTACCCCCCGGTGCTTGCTCACTCCGCCGTATGCCACCAGCTGGTTGTTCCAAACAAAGACGACAAAGTTCGAACGAGAGAAGTTTAAGCTGGGTCCCCCCGTCCATTCGCCCGTCTGGAAGTCATATATTTCGACAGAGCTGAGGTCCTTCACGCCAGTCGATCCGCCTTGAAGGGAAGAGAGAGAGAGAGGGAGAGAGAGAGAGAGAGAGAGAGAGAGAGAGAGAGAGAGAGAGAAGAAGAAAAAAAAAAAAAAAAAAAAAAAGGCATAAATGAAAATGTTAAGTTGCGCCCCTCCCAAATGGGAACTACGAATTGGAAGGGGGTAATCACCCATATGGGGTAAATGCGGAGTATGGGTTGATAAGAAAGGCCCTTATCGTGAGTTACACTCTACAAAACTGTAAGAAATAAAAATGGGGCACACACGGGGCATGTCCACAACAAATATGACCCTTCTTACATACCTATGGCATACAACTTGTCCTGAAACACCACAGTCGAAAGGCCGAGACGCGCCTGCTTTAAAGGCTTACCCATAATCCATTTCATTTTTTTGTCCTTCAAATTTAGCATTTCCATACTTTTGTGCACCTTGCCATAGTCCCCAATTCCGTCCTTTCCCCCAAGCACAAAAATCATATTTTTAAAGATGGTTGCACTAGCAGAGTGTCTGACACAGTTGAGAGGGGGAAGGGACCTCCACGAATTAATTTTACTGTCATAGTATTCTACACTGTTTAAAATGTGGTGATTTCCTTCCCCTCCTAAAATGAAAAGGTCATCATCTTCTGTACATACTCCACAAAAATTGGATCTTGGAAAATGCATGAGGT
Source organism: Plasmodium cynomolgi strain B (assembly GCF_000321355.1). Lineage (NCBI taxonomy): Eukaryota > Apicomplexa > Aconoidasida > Haemosporida > Plasmodiidae > Plasmodium > Plasmodium cynomolgi. The sequence goes on from NC_020397.1 coordinate 856,226, forward strand.
TTATTTGTTTCCATGTCTGTTTGTCTGAACAGAATTTTTCAACCAGTCCGTATTTTTTTTTCCCATCACTTCCTCCTATGGAAAGGATTTCCCCATTTTTGGTCAAACATAAAAAATGGCCGTTTCTCAAGGAGGGCAATTTTTTTATTTTCATTTTTACGGTGTAGTTTTTATCCTTATCTGTGGATATGTGCGTGGATATGTGTATGGATATGAGTTCACTGTTGGAGAGGATTGTTTTTTTGGAGTCACTCACCACGTAGGCGTATACGATGTGAACTTCTCTCTCCTCTTCGCCTTTTGTTTGGCTGCTCCCTCCGTTCGCGTTCGCCCCGTTCACGTAGGGGTTCCTTTTTTCCTTCAGAGTCGTTTGCTGGGGCTTCACCTTGACGCTGTCTGCACTATTTGCGTCGTCATCGTTGTCGCCATCGTTATCACCATCGTTGTCACCATCGTTGTCACCATCGTTGTCGCCATCGTTGTCACCATCGTTGTCGCCATTGTTATCACCATCGTTGTCACCATCGTTGCTTACCACTTGGATGGTATTCCCTCTGAGGGGACTTTTGCTGCGTCCGTCGCTTGTCCCGTTGGTGGCGAAATTTGTGGGATCAATAATTTCCTCATTATTTAATGTCATCTCGTTAACCTCTTCGCCAATTTTGTTCTTCTCGTTTTTTAAAAAGTCCGCTTTGTTTAAGCAGTCATCCGGAAGAGCCTTGCTCAAAACATCCATTCTGTAGACTGAGGAATTAATGCAGAGGTCAGAGGGGGGGGGGACAAGCTCCATGTACATACACATGCACTTGTATGGATGTATACACGTACGGTTACGTGTGCTGGTTAAAAAAAAGGACGCCCTCAGAGATGCAACACGTAATGCGGGAAAAATAATGGCAATGTTGATGTTTCGCTTCAAAGGGGTGGGGAAAAATATATGTGCGAATTAAACTGCGAGAGTGAGGTAGCAATAAACGATGCGTGGATACCTCAAATAACAAAAAGGAATTGAAAAAGCAGTGCATTCTGTGTTTTGCAAAAAAAAAACCTTAAAATTAAAAAAAAAAGAAAAAAAAAGCTACAAAATGTGAGGGGGAAAAAACGATGTAGAACATAGCTGTTCATTTTTGTTCATGAAAAAAACAACAAATGTGCGAATATGCGAACATATATCCTCCACGCGCATGTAAAAGATAAAAAATGGATCCCCCCTTTTGTTACATAAATGAAGCTTCTTGGTAAACGTAATTTCTTTGCTTTTTGTCCCAATGCTAAGGAACCGTCTGTGCAACCAAGTCGCTCCACTTGTAGAGGTGAATTTTTAGTGGTCGGGGAGTGGCACCTCACAATAGCAATAATGTTGTTTTCCCTTGTGTGACATAATTTCGAGGATACGCAAACCAATCTACGGGGAAGTTAACATTGTTTAGAAAAAAAAAAACGGGAAATGCTTCCTCGAAAAAAGCTACTTAACAGCGATGTTTTCCTTGTTTCACTTTTTCGGGAACGTCGAAAAGGGGAAAAGGGTTTTATTTTTTTAATTTTTTTTTTTATATATTTTATTTTTTTTCTCTTTCACGGAAGAGGCCCTCCCCCCCCTTACATGCATGGGCACAAATGTAACTTTGGAATGTGGATAAAATGAAGTGCGATGGGTGTATACAAGAAGAAAAAAAAAATATATCAAAACACATGGGCGTGTAGATATGCATATCCACACATGTGTTCAACTGGTTGATGGAGGTTCCACACCACTTGGAATTTATTACAAAATTGACCCTTTCCAAAAATTGCACACGAAATTGGCGATACATTAATTTGGGTGTATGACAAAATTTGTTTTTAGCAAAAATCACCATTTTGAAGTAGCACTACTGTAATTGTCGACTGGGCGATTTGCTTCACTCATTATATTTTCCATTTTTTGTAAAATGACAATATACACATGTAGCCCATTGTTTGAAAGCTTAGCGTTCTTCACATGTGTCTGTCTTTCTTGATAGGGACGTACAGCTCGATTGCAGTTCCCTTTTGACAAGATCTTTGAGGCATAGACATATTCTGCAAGCGGTAAAAGTGGAGCCGTTCGATCGGAGGGAAAAAAACGACGGGATTAACATTGTGGTTGGGTTTAGCAGACCAGGGATATTTTATCATTATTCTACATTTTTTCGCATAAATGTGGATACGCACTTGTATGCGATGTGGGTTAAGAAGGAAAAAAATGCTTTACTACTGTGCGAATAGTG
>NC_020397.1:858484-892918 GCF_000321355.1 Plasmodium cynomolgi strain B
TTTAAAGGTTTTTTTTTTTTTTTTTTTTCTTTTTTAAATGGTAAATATTGCCTGACCCGTTCAGAAAATTTCTTCGTCTATAGAAAGCTTTTTACGTGGGATGTGCGGGAAAAAAAAAAAAAAAAAAAAAAATTTTTATGCAGCCAAAACAGCCAAATAGCCAAACGGCCAAAAAGCTAAAATGTCCGAAACGACCGAAACAAGAACAAGCGTGTACACAAAAAAATTGCAAAGCGGACTTGTATGTAAAAATTATGAAGAAGAAAAACAATAACGCGTTGTGTGAGAACTTCCTCAGGGAATAAAAAGGTTTAATTACCTCCTTAAGATTACACGACGTCTTTTTTATTTTTTTGGTGTAATTAACACTTTTGCCATTTGTATGTTTTGTACTTTTCCGCACTCAGTGGACATTTTTTTTGTTTACTCCTTTCATTTTGACGCGCACGTTTTGTTTTTCGTTGCGTCGCATTTCTTTCCGTTGTTTCTATGCGCTTCGCTTTACTTTGCTTTTGTTTGTTTTCCTGAACGAGGAATGATTTCCCAATTAAATTCTAAATCTTGAAAAAGCAAAAACAGCGTGCATCCCTGGGGTAACATACCAATGTCTAGCGGATGATTGTGAAAATTGCTTGCCCGACATAGCTTCACAAGTTTGTTTAAAAAAAAAAGAGGGGATTTTCCTTTTGCGTCGATTTAGCTTTATAGAGAATTCCCCCTTTACGCTACACACAGTTGTCGAAGCTTCTGCATTTTTAGCAAGAGCTACGCGTAAAGCCAAAAAAGTGAAAATAATTTAAAAAAAAAAAAAAAAGAGGAGCTAAACAACCAGCTTACACATTTGCTTGGCTGTGCTGAGACGGAGTCTTTTTTTTTTTTCCGCGTGTGCCCCCCTTCTGGGACACCCATATGCCAAACTGTTTTTACGTCCACATTTAACTGCCGCTGCTATGTACTTATGTATATATGCAAACGTACGTACATTTTTTTGGGCACCTGTAATTTGTCCCTCTCTGAATTTCCCCCCTCCACCAACGCACGAAACACGCTGCAACCATGAAAGTGTTTAAATTTGAGGATATTAAAATATGTGAGCCCTTTTGAAATTATTCTAGTGCTGCAAAAATATCCCCCCTGGAAGTCTGTTTTTAATGCCCCCAAGGTTTTAACATTACACGTGTGTATATATAGACGTATGCATACATAAGTGTATCTTCATTCATGGGAACTTAAACACTGTGAAGAACAACTATTTGCCTTAGCAGACAATAAGCACAAACTGACATAAAGTAAAATCCACGGGGGTAGACGCATATAACTGTGCTGCTTTTCAACTGCAAATGAAGGACAGCCTTATAATGGACGAGAACAATGAAGCGCGGAACTGTGAAAGTGTGTGCACGTCGGGGGCTCCCTCAGAAGTTTTGGCAATCAAGGGGGCAGAGCCTTTTAAAAGAACCGGTAATGGAAGCAGAAGTAGGAACAGCTGTGGAAGTAGTAGCCACAGTGGCAACCGAGACAGTAACTGGAGTCGCTCGAACAAACCCTTCGTGGATGTACCCGACAAAATGTATGACAAGAGCGTAACGGTGGAATACAACAGCGATAATGACCGCTCCTGCGAGAGAAATAAATATAAGGAGTTCTCTAAGCAGAGCACTCTAAATGTGGATAATAACGATGAAGAAAACGCGACAGATTGTTCCTTTGGGTCTAGCAATTCCTGCGCCGAAAGGGAGAGGAAAGGCTACGTTAACTTGTGCAAAAGAGAATGCAAAGGGAGTGGCAACCAAAGTGGAGAACGCAAATCCAGCACAGATGATATGATTAGCCATAATTCATTGGGAAAAAACGAAGTGAATACGTGCATAATGAACGAGGTAGCCACATGCCAAACGAACAGAAGTGAAAATGACAAGAAGAAGGAACCGGAGGAAGGGAATCTTCTCAAGTTTGATCAAAACGACTCAGTTTTGCGAGAAGAAAATGATAAGAATATCCACAGCGTATCAGAAAGGTATGAGGATAGCCCGGACAACAATCTAGACATGAATTGGAACAAGTCGCAAATAAAGACATGCATTAGAATTAAGCCGCTGGATTCTGTGGGGAACAATCTGGAAAATGTAATCACGCAAAGAGGATCAAACAAAATATTAATTAATTACGGAGTGCACAGTGAAAACAAGAAGTGTGAATTTGTCGTGGATAGAATTTTCAATGAAGGCAGCACACAATCGGACATATGGAGGAGCATTTGTTTTTGCATAGACTCTGTTTTCCATTTTAAGAATGCAACTGTGTTTGCGCATGGCCATACGGGGACAGGGAAAACTTACACCATGATTGGTCCAGACGTCATGGAGCTAATTAAGAGGAAGAAGAGAAAAATCCGCCACTCGCTAAGGCGCATGCAGCCGATTGAGTTGTTACTCAATACGAACAGTTTGAGACCTCCAAATGGTGGTGGCGGTAGTGCTAGTGGAAACGGAAACAGCAATAGCAACAGCAGCAGTAACAACTTTTTGTACGAGAGAAAGAGGTCTTGCTCCCAGCCGATCTTTAACTTCCCTCCGAGAGTAATCCCCCTGGTGAATGGAAACTATTGCAGTTATAAGAAAATGTACGACTCGTCGTGCAGTGCTCATTGTAACGCGGCGCACACCTCTGCGAACAGCACCGGGAACAGTATCGTGAACAGTATAGTGAATAATATCGTGAACAGCAGCCCGAACAGCACCAAGAACAGCTGCGCAAACATTGCGCCAAACGGAGCACTCAATGCTAGGTACTATCACAAGTCAAATGCGGAGTGCATGAGTGAGAGCAGCTATTATGGGAAGTACGAAAACTGCAAAACGTTTGCCGAATATCGAATGGAGTATAAGCCTAATGTGAAGCATTTGCAGGACGAAATTCGGCTGATTTTGAATTCAGACAGGAAGGGGATGATTCCCAGGGCGTGTGAGGAAATAATGAGCAGGTTGTCCCTGCAGAGGGGGGTTGGCGGCGAGGCGGAGGCGCACCGTGTGGAGAGGGCTCCCAAGGGGAGTGGCAGGGAGAGCGGTGATAGGAGCGATCATCTACGTGCTGATCTACGTGGAGGTCGAAGTGGTAACTTTAGCGGGGCCCGCGACACCTACGCGGAGAAAAGGAAGGAGGTATTTAAAAACGTGAAGGTGTACGCTTCTTACATGCAACTATATAACGATAGAATATTTGACCTGCTAAATCCGTGTACGGAACCACAGCCCTATTTAAGCACTCAAAAGTCTAAGCTTTCCAACAATGCCACGTTTGTCTCTGGTTTGCTAACTGTGGAGGTAGCCAGCTGCGAAGAGCTGATAGAGCTTCTGATAGATGGCACAAGTAACAGAGCATGTAGAATCACAAAAACTAATGAAATGTCAACAAGATCACATTCGATATTTAAAATAGAGTTACGTTATGTCAATCATTCGAAGCCTGAGTGCTTTAAGTCAGGAAATTTGTTGCTAATTGACTTGGCTGGAAATGAAAAGTATGCAGCATCTAATGAAAAACTATACACCACAGAAGTTTGTTCTATCAATAGGAGTTTATCTGCTCTGTCCCTATGTATTAACGAATTATCAAAGGGGAATAAAAACATTAGTTATAGAAACTCCATTTTGACGAGACTGCTACAGGATTCTTTGGGAGGGTCCAGCAAAACTGTTTTTATATGTACCATATCTTCATGCATGAAAAATGTCCGTGACACGCTGTCGTCGTTGAAGCTAGTTTCTAGGGCAAAGAAGATACAGGTCGAGAGCAGGGGGAACAACGCCTATGTGTATGAGGAGGACATACGAAGATTGCAAAAGGAGTTGTATTTTTTGAGGAAGTTTGTCTTTTTTCAGTACATTACGAATAAGTATGAAAGTAGGAAGAGGCTACGGAAGATGAAGGAATTCTATTTTGGCAATTTGTTGAGTCGAGGCGAGTCCGACTTTGAGAGGGTTAGCGGTGGTAGTGGAGAAGTCGTCCCCGGGAATAATCTGTGTGTCGATTGGGGAGGTAGGAGCATTCCAGATGACACCATGCAGAAGGGAAACACCGGCGAAGAGGAATCCAACCAAGATGATGCTAGTAATGAGGAGCCGAATGAGCATGCAAGTACCTACGCCGGAATAGAAAGCATCTACAACGAGTACGAACGAAAATCCTTTAACTCATTGCTGTACCAGTGGAACTTGAACAAGGCTAGCATTAGGAAGGTAAGGGAGCCGGCGCTAACGGCACTAACGCCGCTAACTCCTCTAACGGCGCTAAACGGAGTGAGTAGCAAAAGGAACCCTTGGTTCCACGGCAATGGGAATGTGAACAAGAAGAACGTAATGAACTTCATCGAAACGCACACCATAGAGTATGAGGTCGACAGTGATGAGGACCTGTTCGGCGGGGGCAGCGATTCAGGGGAGGAAGCAGCAGCAGCGGAAGAAGAAGAAGAAGAGGACGCAGAAGAAGATGCAGAAGAGGACGCAGAAGAGGACGCAGAAGAAGATGCAGAAGGGGGAGAATGCGCCGAAGAGGATGGTGGCTGTAACGAAAAGGATGACAATAGAGGCGACAGTGACGGGAGAGAGGATGTAGGTAGATGTTGCAAAGTGGATGGGGATTATGAAAACGAGGGCTCCGACGCTGAGGAGGCAGACAAACAGGGTGACCTCTGCCCTGATGAGGCATACCCTAACGGGGAAATGATGAGAGGGGGAAAAAAAAGTGTGGAAATATTCCCTCCTCGTGAAGATAGTAAGAGAGCCACTTTGGAAGAAACATGCAAGGGGAGAGCCATGGATGGGCATGAAAGAGGGGGAGATGTCATGGCAAAGGAGGGGCCTGCCAATTGGGTTCATGCAAAAAAGGGGAAAAAAGAGGATACAAATGTTAGTGCTGCGAAAGGGGAAGATGGAAAGGACGACACAACACAGACACGCTGTAGTGACAGGGAATTAAACTGCGCAAGGGAGAAGGAGAGAGAAGCAACTGTGCTGAGGGCAAATGGTAAGAAGTTAAAAAAATCGAGGGCAGACAAAAATGATGGAGTTCTGGTCTCAGCGGAGGGAACAGTGTCTACATGGAATGCCCCAAACAGAGAGACAATTCCGAAGAAGGCAAAGCTCGTGAGCGCGAGCAGGAAGGAGGGGAAACCCAACAGGAGCCAACGAAAGGCAGAAACGAAGTCATTTTTCTTAAATTTTGCAATGCATATTAACAAGAGAAAGGGTATTAGCGGTATTTTCAAACATAGAGCAGAGGAACAGAACACGCAGAATGGGTCTGAACTAAAAGGGAGGAAGGAAAAGATCGGTAAGTGTGCTAAAGTGCAGAAGAAGGGACGTCGCTGTAATACTTGTAGCAATGATGGTGCTGCTTTGAACTCAAATGGGAGGGGGGCTTACTGCCGAAGGAAAAGGTATGCCGAGTTGGTAAATTCTCGCAAATTGGATAACTCGCTGCAGGTGAGTAATGTCTCTAATTTGGCTCCATCGGGTCGTATCGTCGCGGTATCCATCTCGGAAAGAGGTGGAGGCAGTAGTAGTCATAGTAGTAGTGCACACGGCGGAAAGATTGGACAAGCTAGTGGCACAGCTGGTAGGGCTCCAATGGATGGAAGAAACTGCTCAAAAAAGAAGGGAGATCACAAGAAGGGAGAAGATGACAGGAAAGTAAAGCCAATTTTCTCCAGCGAGGGTAGTAAGATTGGCAAAAAGTCTTCCTCTAATGAGACACTATACGGAAAGGGGAGTAGTAATGGTGAAGGGGGAAGCCCAGCCATTGCATCCGACCTAGGGCATCTACTCCGGTTAGGCGACTCAAAGAGAAAGCAGAATTATGTTAACAACGTAGGGATAAACAACATGGTAATAAATAGGATTAACATTTTCCCCAATTCTAAGGTAGTGAGGAATTGCAATGAGGTCATGAGTGGGGTGGAAAATAAAGACACGTCATGTTCGAAGGGTGAAAAGAGTAGCAGCGGGGTCGGAAAAAGAGAAGCTTCCGCAGGTGAAGGAGTGTGGGAAGGACATGGTAATATAAGTGACAGGAAGAATGGCGATAGGGGCAGATCAGTCAGTGAAAACTGCTGCTTCAGTAATTGGAAAAATAAAACTATTATAGGAAAAAACAGCAAGGGGAAGTTTGCCTACTATATTGAGTTTAACAAGATCAATGATGTGAGGAAGTACATCATGGAGGGGCACACAGTAAGAGAGGGCGCAAAAGGGAACACCGATTTGGCAGTGCGCAATGGGGGGAAAGTCTGCATCGAGGAGACCAGCGCTGGGGTGGAGAAAAATGGGAAGAAATGTTTGATTTCCCAAGTTGAGGAGAGCTGGCTGAACTTTGAGAAAAAATTAGAAACGAAATTGGGGGAGGAAAAGGAAGGAGCTGAAAGTGGGTATGGGGGCGGAGGTGGAGGAGTGGATAGCAGCGTGGTGGGAACTACCAACGCGGTGGATAAGTCCCATTCTAAGCGCGACAGCGAAATGAGCGCCCTGGAGGAAAACAAGAAAAAGCTAGACTCGTTAAAAAACCGCTATGAGAAGATATTGGCTGAGTCACAAAAAAGGGATTTTAGGAACGCCTTTCGTTTGAGCCACTCTTTCTGGGATGCAGACACAGGGAAGAGTAGTGGTGGAGGCGGAAATGGGACTGACGCCCCAACTAGTGGTAATAACACCCCCGCATCGGTGCGTAATGGAAGAAGTTTGCATAATATGCAGAGGAAGGCAGTTGAGATGAGGAAGACTGATCTGTTTGGGGACGACAAGCAGGTCACTCCTATCCCCGTGAGCAGGAGTGCTGTAGCATTTAACGGAATAAATGATAAGTCAAGGGAGGGAAGGCACACATGTGAGAATGCCAAAGGGGTAGGAATGAGGTCTAATTTGGATAGCATGATCAGCAGTACGTATAATATTCAAGATATGATAAAGGCGTCTTATCGAGAGAAAAAGGGGCGCTTCTTCCTGCGCAGTCACTTTAGCGGTGCGAATTCGGGCGGGGGAAAACATCACAGAGGTGACCTGGTAAGTGACTTTCACAATTTGAAGAATCACCATGTGGGGAAGCACCATGTGGGGAAGCACCATGTGGGGAAGCACCCTGCTGAGAATCACCGCATGGATGGAGCTAACCGGAAAGGGACGCCCGCGGCTAACCCTGTTGGCAGGGTGGTGTACCTTCCAAATGGGGAAGAACTATATTGGCGAAAGAAGCACTCAGAGGGGGCTGAGCAGGTGAACCTAAATGGGCGTTTGATTTATGTAAGGGGGAATAAAGCCAGGGTTGCCTCCCCTTATGCGAATGCTAATGATAAAGCTGGAGGGTTGGACAAGCATAGGAACAACTGGCAGCACCATATGGATAGCGTAAACACTGTAGACGCTTACGGTAGTGCACCCAATGTAGGATTAGAAAGGAAGGTGTCACAAAATGGAGCAGTCAGTAACTGTGTACTACTGGCTACGCATGGGAATGCGGTCAGTTGGGAAGGACACCCTAGAGGAGTGTTATCACACAGGAGAAATAATCCGGACAGGGTGGATGGAGGAAGGGAATCATATCAAATAGGGAAGGAAAAACTAAATGGGGAAAGACACAATGCGAATAAGTTTAGAGAAAAATATTTTCTGCATGGACTTCTCCACCCTGAGCGTTTACCTCTGAAGGACAATTCGATACATCCTGGTTATTATCAAAGTAGAAAAATGCACAAGGTCAATTTATTTGCCCCGAACGGAGGTAGCAGCAACTATGATGGGTATGCCATTCAGGAAGGTGAAAAGATGAAGAACGGCCATTATGGCAATGGACATGGAACACATAGGGAAGGCTTCCAAGTTAATCATCTGAACAGCATGATACCTTATAGGAGTAAATCCATAATCAACGGGAAGATAAAAAATGTGCACTACTGTGGCAACGGGTTGCATTCTGGTAAATTTGTTGTTAGGAATGACTTTACTTATGACGAGAGAACTACAAAGGATGAGCCTCTCCCCTCTGGGGAGAACACAAGAAGAACCCTTCGAACTCCCCCTCAAACGCGCTTCCAAGATGTTAATAGAAACGAAATTAGTCAATTCAGGGTGATACAAAGAGGTGGAGGTCTGTGTGCAGGAGGGGTGTACGGTGCGGGAGCAGTTAGATGAAATGGGGAAGCAGTTTCCTCTCCAGAAGTGGCCGCTTCCTTTTTGTCTGCGCATTTTCCCGTGGGGTGGACATCAATGTGTGCGTACGAGTATGATTGGCGGATTGGCAGATTGGCGGATCTGCAAAAAAAAAGGCGAAGTCAAAGGCGAAGTCAAAGTTGAAGCTGATTCGCGAGGCAGAGCGGAACACATTTTAAAATTTGAAGAAGAACGTGTAATGCTGAAAAGTTCAGTTTAGTGCTTTCCTAAAAGAAGAAGTTCATTTTTAAAAAATTGTTGCCCATTTCTGAGGAACAGCAGAGAGCGGTGCCCTGCATGGTTACAAATTGTCCAAATTTGTTTCCTCGTCCTGCTTGACGCTTCCGTTGGTTAGCGCCTGTCTGGCCGTACCTCCCGGTATCCAGCGTTTACTCTGAATGAGACGTCCAATTATGATGCACACTCAGGTGAGCAAAAAAAAAGTGAGCTGCGAAATTGTTGAGCAAATTGATCGCGCTGGGAAGGAGGCGAGCGGCATAGCTTTGTATGCGATTCCGTCGTCGGACACATACTTTAATTATTTACCAGCAGGATGATTTGTTTTTCCTATTTTTTGTTTTCTCTAACGAGCGCGATTGTCGCAAGTGTAACTGTTTCTGTTAACTCCGACATTTTGCTGTCTTGGCTCATTTGTTGCCTGTTATGCACTCCACTTTGTAAAAATTATTTAGCATTTAGGGTTGCGTTTTTAAAGATGCAGTTTTGGTATGTTTGCTTTAAAAGAAAAAAAAAAAAAGGGGAGGGGCGCCGCAATTTGGGCAGTCATCATTTGGGTAAGCTTGGCACGTGGAAGTGTAGATAACACGCAAGAGCATCTTTTGTGTTACAGAAAGGGGGGCCGCTACAACGCCCAGGAAAAAAAAGGAAAAAAAGGAAAAAAAGAATGTACACACATACATAGATAAATGGATACATACGTGCATACATGCATGTGTACTGATCGGAAAAGCGCGCAGTGGGGCGAAGCAGGACTCGCTCACAAATTGTTATCCACGTAGGGGTTAGGGGGGGGTAGGTTTTCCTTCTCCTTGAAGTAGTCAAAGGTGTTGATTTTGTGGCTGCGCGGGTGGTAGTTGTAGTTGAGGTTTTGAAGGATATACTCCAGGTTAATTTCTTTTTGCTTTTCCTTTTTCTCGGCTGGGCGGTCGGCGTGGGGAGCGTCTCCGAGGACGGGCCGATCATGGTGATCGTAAGGGTGATCCATAGAGTGATCGTTAGGGCGGTCATTATGGTGATCACTGTGGTGATCGTTCGGGCGGTCATTTTGGTGATCACTGTGGTGACCGTTAGGGTGATCATTATGGTGATCACTGTGGTGACCGTTAGGATGATCATTATGGTGATCACTCTGGCGAACCTCGCCCTGGTCGGCTCTATCCCCTCTGCTCACACCATCGTCCCAGGTCTGGCCACCTTTGACGACCCATTTTGGGGACTCCTTTCTGTTCGGATCTTTTATCAATCCGCAGTTGTGCAGATTTTTCAGGAACACATATTCGTCATGGGTGTCTGTTTTGGGGGCGTCTTTTTCGTGGATGTCTGTTTCGTGGGCGTCTTGGTCATGGACCTCTTGGCCCCCGTACGGAAGCTCCACTCCTTGTTGTTCTGTGTTTCTCTGTAGAGAGAACCTATGCCTATACTTGGTCATTATCCCATCCATTCGTCTCTCATATATGCCTAATTCGTTTGGGGAGTTTATTCGCCGCTGTTCTTTATTCGCTGATTCCGAGTTGTTAATTGAAAGGGAGTACTTTCCATTGCCACTCGGGGAACCATTTGTGGGTTGGCTCAACGGAAAGGTGTTATTATTACCCCCCTTGTTGCCTTCCAAGTTGGGGATTTTTCGTTCCGACTTTTTGAAAAAGTTGGTTATCCTCAATTGGTTCCTGCGATTTTCGTTCACCGCGGAGGATTTACTTTTGCATGGGGAGAAAACGTCTGAGGGGTGGTCGCTCCTTTCCGATTTGAAGTACGTTTGGTATATTTCGTTTTTCACGTCGCTGGTCTGTTCGGCGATCGGTTTGCTGATTGTTTTTCCCTGCGCGTCGCTTCTCATTTCGTCCTTCCGGTCCCAAATGTCGGTTTCCACGGAACTCCCTCCTTCTTCATCAGGCCGCTCGGCCTTACTCCTCCCTTGAATCTCCCTCACGTGTGCACATTCCACCTTCTCTTGTGTGGAGTTACGTTTCAATTCTGTCGTTGAAGATCCCATTTGGTTGTTTGTCTCCCCATCCAACGTTTTGAATAGAAGGAAGCTGCTCTTCATATTTTGGTACATAACTCTTGCGCTTTTCTTTCTGTTCATTCCTCCAGTTTGGTTGGTGACTTCTCCTTCTTCTCCTTCTGCTTCTTCTTCTTTCTGCTGCTTCTGCGGATTCCCCTTTGTTGCATCCTCCTGAATGTTCGTGTCGATCCCGTGCGCGGTGCATCTTTTAAGGCGAGCCACCCCTTGACAGTTGTCACCTGATTGCGATATCCACTTTGTGTTTTCGAGAATCTCGCCAGGATGATTTTGGCCCGATCGTTTACTGCAATCGGGTTCCTTTTCGTCCAACAAGTTGCTCCACGTTTGGTCACCTGTGTGCGGGGAGGATGCGACGCTCCTTTTCGTTTTCTTAAAATTAACTGAGTCGACGTGGTTCCCCTTCCGCTTGCTCAATTTTGTTTTTTCCTTTCCTCTAGGTAGATCATTTCTGGAGTTGTATGCGGGGGGCTCGCTAGGCTGGACTGTATCTTTTGAATCGTTTTGATTTCTCAGCACTCCTTCCTCATCCTCATCGTTCGTGTACTCCCTTCCGTACGCGCAGCTGTTACTACGGGGGGAATCACCAATTTTGCTCAATTTGGTGCATTGCATGGGGGACCACAAATTGGCCGTCTGGATGGTTCCTCTTGGGTACAGGGGAGAGCGGGTCTGCGTGTCTCCTTTGGGCGATTCCTGTTTGGCTATTACGTTTGGGCGGTACTCTCCGGGGTGGCATGCTACGTAATTTTCCTTACCGCTTTGCCAGCCACTTATCCAACCGCTTGACCCATGGGAACCCTCTTGAGCACTCTCCACATAGTCTCTGCCAAGAGGGTGTCCCCCCGCCCCCTCGTGGCGTGTTCCCTTCTGCTTCTTCAGATCATTTTGCCCCTCGTGACAATTCCTGAACAGTTCGGGGGATATCTCCAAATATTCTAAACATTCGGATGTTAAATTTTTAAAAATATTTTCGAAATTGTTCGGTTTGTCTAAGTAGGGATGTTCCTTTATGGCAGTTTGTTTTGGTGGAACTGGGGATCTCTTGCTGGGTGATTCTGGAGAAGCATTTCCTTTGAGCATGTCCTTGGGGTAGTGTTGCTTTGCGATATCTACCTTTTCTTCACCTCTTGTACTCCTTTCGGTGCATCTCTCCGAACTGCCGCTCCCATGAGGAAGTAAGTTGCTTCCCCCCTCGCTGGCACCACTGGAGAGGTCCTCCGAGTATACGTTCAGGCAATTTCCCCTCCTCTTGCTGTTGTCATATATGAGGGAAAAGTCACGTATTTTATTAATGAGGAGTTTATTTTCATTTTTCTTTAGTGCACTATTGAAGGACTGATTGATTGGGATATTCTGGCACAGAATAAAATCATACACTTGGTGATGTAAGAAGGCATTTTTAATTTCTTCATATTTACTGAGCAGCTTTTCTAGGGTGTTTAAATTGGGCGGTATTTTACGCTTCCATCTATCATGTGAAATGAGGAATGAGAAAATATTTTCGATAGTTTTGTATTGGCTGATTAAACTGAAGGCAGTTTTGATTCCCATTCCTGTGATGTGAAAATCGTTTGTGTAGTCACAGCCACTTAGTATACACATCGCCAGGAACATATCTATGCTGAAATGCTTTAGCTTGTCTAATTCTTCTGGCCAGTAGAAGTGGTCCAGGTACTCCTTCATCACTTTGCGGTAGCTTTTTTTTTTCTGCTCAGGGATCCGTTTTGCCGCGGCACGGTGGCGCGTCCGTCGTTGCGAGCGCGTAGGGGGGCGTTCGGCCAAATCGGACACGTTGTTCTTTTCCCAATCGGACACGTTATTTTGTTCCCAATCGGACACGTTATTTTGTTCCCAATCTGATGCGTTATTCTGTTCCCAATCTGACACGTTATGTTCTTCCCCACCTGAGTACCCCCCCTCTGCATCCTTCCGACTCTCCTTCATCGGGGTGATGTAAAACTCGTTAAACGAATCCGAGAGGGGGTTCCTAATTTTATTAATCACGTTTACGTCGATCAGATCATCAATGGGCATCAAGCTTATTTCATCGCACTCTCCTGTGCTTTTCAGTTTGTACAAGACGCGAGGGCAGCCATACACTAGCAAATCACTGTCTTCACTTATGGCACAAGAAATGTATCCCATTCTGCAAAGGTAAGACAACTGAGCATCTGCTTCAAAAGGAGATATAATATAATCTATATTTTTTTTTTTACAAAAATGGATCACGGTGTTTATAATGTCTTTGGAAACACTTATAGCTTGTATGCATTTTTTGAGGACCCTCTCGTCTGATCTTGGGTTTGCTACGGATTTTATGATTTCTTGTGCTTCCTTCTTTGCTTTTTCTCTCCTGTCTTTCCTGATTAAATTTTCTGCTTTTTTTTCTGGTAACTCCTCTCCGTCGAAAACGAAGACTACCTTTATATTGTAGTGATTAATACATTCCAGCATTTTTTCGATGAAGCTCAAGTAGCTGTCATTGTAGTTATCCGTGACTACATCGTATGCACAACTGATGAGACCCCTGTGGATCCAGCACATGATGTCAACTCCTATCACTTCATTTTTGTACTTGCTTATGTGTGTGTTCTTGGCGATCGGTTTTAGGAAGGGCAGCAGGTTCGTGATTCCCATTTGTTGCTTGGTGGGACCCGGGCGCGACGCGTTCGCAAGGGAGTGGGTTCCAATGAATATACGTGTGTGCAAATGTGCACATGCAAATGTGTACGTGTGAATGTGTGCGTGCTAATGTTGGCGCGGTGAGCGCGTCCAGGAGGCCAAGCGGGTATGCGACTCAGCGGAATAGCGAAATAACGAAATAGCAGAATAGCGGACTGGCGGAATGGCGGCTAGCTGGGTACACAACAGAGTCCGTTTTTTATAATTCATTGCAATGCCTTTTGAAATGCAACATGGAGAGATAAAAAAGTGGTACCAAAATGCGATTTAGCTGATTGGCGGATTATCCAGTTAGCGGCCATCGATAGTAACTATCACACACGTTGTACGTACGAACGCGTATTCACATGTGCGTGAGCCCCTACGTCGCGTTTACATGCATAACGTCTTGGTATCTTTCTCCGTTTTTTTTTTTTAAGTTGAAAGTGTTCCAACTTTCGAAGTTTTGCAATGGTATCCCCTCGATTCGGTTTCGTTCACCTTTTCCCCATTTGGTTGTTTTCCTAATAAAAGCGCATACGAAGTGTGGAAAAAAATGGTATCATCAGTTAATGTTAAGAAGATTGTAAAAAATCGCTTCCCATCTGCATGTTTATTTACATAATGCATTTTCACCGAGTGGCAATAAAACCCCCCTTTTTGATGTGCAATATTTGTTTTCCTTTTCGCTGCCTTTTTTGTTGCCTTTTTTTGTTGCCCTTTTTTGTTGCCCTTTTTTGTTGCCTTTTTTGTTGCCTTTTTTTTTTTAAATGTGTCAGCTAAGATTTCGGGGAAATTTTTTTTTGGCTGTACATGCGGGGCGATTTTTTTTTTTTTCCTCCGTTTTTTTTTTTTTTGTATTCCTTACAACATAAACAAGTGGTGACAAAGAGTTCTTTTTTGTTGAAATAAATTGGGATTATTCTTTTTAATTTTTGGGTTTCCCTTTTTCTATATACTTTTCCCGATTTAAGAAGATTGAATGGTTTTAATTTTTGGCACCACGTGAAGTTATATGTGGAAACTCCGCATGGGAGTGGCCCACTTAGTCATGGTCGTTTGTGGTGAAAGGGAATGCAATTATTTTGCTGGTATATTTTCTACGAAGAAATGTTATCTTAAAGAGGGTTACGTAGAGAGCAGAATAGGGAAAGCATCTTGCGAGCCCATGTTGGACCACCAGTCCCGCAGAAACGTCCTTTTTTGGGTACCCGCAAACTGTTGTCATGAGAGGGAGTGTTTTTTTTTTTTTTTTGAGAAGCCTACCTTTGTTAAGTTTTCCAGGGGGAGATGTTCGTTTGCTCCCATTTTGACAAACATTCTCATAGTTAGAGGACCCCGCTGAAGGGAAGACCAGTCGCCTTACCCTTTTAGTGTAGCCGCGCAGCTTCAACAATATAGTCCTTCCCCGTTGCGACTATATATTCCTCCCCCGTAGCCCCTACCCATAGCTCCATCCATAGCTCCGTCCATAGCCCCTAACCCTATCCCTAGCATATGCGCTATCAACAAGTGATGCAACAAAATGGGTGTCCTAAAACTGAAAAGTGACAAGAAGAAGAGGGAAAAGGCGAAGGAAACCAAAATAGATTATGCAAAATGTTTAAAAAGAACAAAAATTAAGGAGAAAATAATTCGGAAGGACACCGAAGACGAATTCGACCTCTCGATATTCGCCAAAACAGATCATGCATCGAATAAAATACGACAGCTGAATTATGCCAAACTAGTTAAAGCCATAAGGAAAAACAAAAATTTAATTGCAAATCATGTGCAAAAAATTTTGGAGATTTACGGAAAGGGCATTATAGATGACGATGAAAATGTCCGTAATTATTCCTCCAAAATATTTTACCATTTGGTGAATAGCCATATCGATTTTGATGTCTTCCACAGCAAGATTAAAACTTGCTTGTTTCACTCGCTGAAGATAGGAAGAGTCCCTCTAAAGGTGCTAAACCTGGAGCTATGTCACAGCTTCTTTTTTACGAAGATTCACTACTGCCATAAGTTTTTCTATGAATTTTTGAGCAACATTTTGGGCTGCTTCGTTTCGCTGCCGATTGAGAAGCAGGTCACAACGGTGAAGTATTTCTTCCTCTTGTTCAAGCACAAAGGGAGATTCAAGCGGGGTGGGAGGAACCTCCCCAGTGGGGTGAAGCAACAAGGGAGAAGTGGTTCCGTGGAAGAAACATCCATTGACATAGCAGAGGAGGGGGGTCCTCTCCATGGAGAAGAAATCCCTGATGACGAATCAAGGGGAGACCCGGACAATTGCTACGAATTCATAATCCGCACGAACAAGCGAAACAGCTGTAACGACCCCTTCCTGCTGAAGAAGGAGACAAAAACGAGCATCCCGGTGGCAACCAAAATGGAGATTTACACAAAACTACTGAAATGTCTGTACAACTTTATGGATGAAGTGGTATACAATTCGATCAACGTAGATTTGATTCACCTCTACACGAAGATTTTAAAAGTAATAACATTTATCATGAAGAAGAAAAAAACAATTTTGAAACAAGAAATGATGATCCTAATTAATAATTTTCTGCACAGAGCAATGGGGGTGATTAACGAACATGCAGCTGAGTTAAGTAGCTGCAAAAAGGTGCTGAACATGATTTACTACTTCTTCCTGTTGGTTTTATCACTGTGTGGAAAAGAGATGAATAATTTTGAGGATGCCAATAGGAAGGTTCCAATAAACTACGTAGGGTTAGTAAAGTATTGTCTCTCCATTTACTTTTATGCCCTATTACGATGTGAATTTTTTACCGTAGAAAATCCGGAGCAGCAAAGAAGCGGAGGTGCCCCAAACGGGGATGTAAAAAGGGGGAATGATTCATTTCATCACAGTGAAGGGAGAAGTCACACGGAAGTAAGCACTCATGTAGTCAACAATTTTTGTGATGGGAAGAGGAAGAAGGGGACACAAAAAAACATGGAGAAGTATGCAAGGAAATACTTTCACCTGTTAGTCTGTCTGTACGAAATGTTTATTCATCGAAAGGATAAGAAAACTGTGTGGCAAGATGGAGCATCCCATGAGGGAAAAGCAAGCGGGAAAAACACCGACCAGAGGGAGAAAAGCAACAACAGTAATATTGCTTATAGCAATGCCGAAAGGATAATCAAATTGGTGGAAAAAAAAGTACACATGTATGAGAATGGTAGAGAGGTTAGAGTTCTATGTGGACTCGTGTTAAAATATTTAAGCAACTTTTCGCAAAGCAGTATCGACCAGATGGATCAATTTTGCTACTTTGTAATTATCCTTGCGCAACAGGCAAATGGGGGGGTGAATCAACCCGATTATGGAGTACCACATGTGGGGGAAAGACTCTCCACTTTTCAAGAGGAAAACACCCAACAGAATAGCTACCAGTGGAGGAGTGCGGATCACTTGGATGAGGGAGGCTCCCAAAACAGGAGGTCATCATTTCCATTCTTAACCACCCCTTTCATGTTCGTACTTTTAGCAGACTGTGAGTGCTTCATAAATAATAACTTCTTCGACACGTTTTTCGAAACGTTTAACGAAGAAGAGAGGAGTAGAACAATGGAAGCGATTTCGTTTGTGCAGAATGGAGGAAGTACGATCAACATAGTTACGAGACAGACTTTTGATTGTTTTGTTGGAAAATTATTTTCCATTTTGTACAGTTATAATAACGCCATTTTTGTGAATAACTGCCTTTTTTTCCTTTCCTTCCTAAGTGTAAATAAGCGGAAGGTGAAGAAGGCGTACGTGAATTTTAACCATTGCATTGGCACCAGGCTGGAAATGGAACAGCTGCTTCGCCTCGATGTAAGGACCCACTTGGATGATGTGATGAAGGATAAGGGAGAGATACTGATTGATTACTTTTTAAGCAAAAATAGACACATGATCCACTCCTTTGAGCTAATTTCTAATCTGTATTTTTTGTACGAAAATAGAAGTAGAAGGTTACTCTTGTTCATTTATTTTTTGATTTTAAAATTTGAGAAGGAGGGGAGTACCTTGCGCTTCGCCTTGGGGGAGGAAGAAGCCATGGTTCTTCTGGCCCGGGTTTTTCGTACCCCTCTTTGGAATGACTACACATGCGTAGTAAACGTTCAGTGTAGCAGCTTCCCTTTGGTTGGTGTCTCCCCCGAACAGGGTCACCAGGGCGATGCGGAGGTTAACCCAGATGGGGGGAAGACAGAAGAAGGGATTTCTCTTTATTTTCTCAAAAAAAAATGCACATTTAGGATAAACAAGGATTATCTATATAGGGAAGATTTTTTACTTTTCTTTCTCAAGATGAGCGTATCCAAGTGGAATTTTATTATCCGAAGTGACATATACACAGTTATGCATGTGAACTGTTCAAACCGAGATGGACATACAACCGTTGCGCAGGTCTCAGGTGGAGAGAAATATGTCAACCTCATTTTGACTATAAAACGAATGGCATTCATCATTTCTAATGTTAACGTATGTATTGAGAATAAGGGAAAGAATTTGAATAACTCCCTTTTCATAATGGATTACTTATTTGGGGTAATCGATCGGGTTGGGTTGACTGATCACCCCATGGCAGGGTGCTCAAACGATTGCGATAGATTATTCGTACTAGTTAAAGTGGCTTTTCTGTTTTATTTCGTATCTTTTTATTTGTTCCCATGTTTGTTGTCCAAGAGGAGGGGAAGTTTGCATCCAGAGGGAGGAGCAATCGATGTGGGGGAGAACCGCAGGGATAGAGAAGAAGTTACTGGCGTTTTGGCTGCTGTCAAGCAGGGGGAAGCGGATTTACAAGTTGATGCAGCGATTGGACGGGAGCATATGTACTACGACCACAGTGAAGATGCGACGGTTGACGTGGCTACTTTTGTCGAGTTCGTGAAGGAGACCCTTTCCAAAAGTGGCAACAAGGAAGAAGAACCCCAATTGGATAAGTTCGCATATGTGATGCCGCACTCCCACATGGCCTGTAGATATTTTGACATCCTATTTGAGCAGGGCGTTATGTACACATGCAGCGTTAATGAGGACCTTCAACAAATGACAAGCGTGAACTTGGAATATAATCTGAGCACCCACGTAGAATTTCAAAATATGCTCACAAAAATTGAGAGCAGCATAACCATCGTCAGTTTCAACAGCATAGTAGATGTACCTGTAAGGGGAATCATCAAATTGCTGGCAATCACCATTTTTAAAATGTCACTCAACAGGAACATTTTGTATGCTCGGTTGGTTAACAATTCGGACTGCTTTCCGAATGAGTACCTTTACGATTTAAACTTTTTCTTTTTTTTCCATCATTTCGTGTCATGGTTGATTCAAAAAGTGTGGAGCTTATCTGATGGTCCCTTCTCCCAGCGGAGTTACTACTCCATCTCGGTGAGCGGAAGCGAGGGTGTCCTACGCAAATAAGCGTGGCGGTTCGCGGGCGCGCTAGAGCGCCATTATTATGTCCCTTTATCCGTAGGGCGAAGTGTCGCTTCTGTTTTCTCTACATGTGTGTGCATTCGAGTGTGCGGTGGCCCCCTTCTCCCTGTTTCGTTTTATCCCTTTGCGCATTGTCCATAAGTGGTGTGATTGGCATGGTAGGCCTGATTGCCCATTTTACTTAACAGAATTGCCCCATTCCATTTTACTACTTTTTTTTTTTCCCTCGTGCAGTTCTTAATAGATATCCTTATGTGCGCGTACTGCATCATGGAGGAGGTCGCGAAGACGATGGAGATGACATTCTGTCGGGGCGCGACAGGAGATGCGGCAAATGAGGCAGATAAGGCAAATGAGGCAGATAATCCAGATGGCCCACATATGATGGGCGAACCCCCACTTGCAGCAGCAAAAAGGAGCCTGCAAAAACTGAATGAACGGCTGAGGTGCACACTGAACGAAATGCCGCAAAAGGATAAGAGATACCTTTTCCCGCGAGTCAAGTTGCTAGTAGAAAAGTATCTCTAAAAGGTGGATATGTGATGTAGGGAGCGCATATTCACCATTTTGTATGCTTTTCGTGAAAAGCGGGCCAGGCATTTTTTTTAAACAGAACCGCTCACATTTGCTAGCTTTTACTTTTTTGTCACTTTTGCATTTTCTCGAAGTGCCTGCGTAATTCAAAAAGCAAAGGTGCACTTCGTTCTCCACCGCATTGCTTATCCGTGCCAATTTTTTGTAGGCAACATTGTAATTTTTTTTTTTTTTTTTTTTGCGTCCTCCTTAACGTGACAACTTAAAAATTGCGAAAACGATGCAAATTAAAAAAAGAGCTACAGAAAAGGAAACAAAACAAAATTGCTTCCAACAGCTGCTTTTAAAAAGTGTCATTAAAGAAAGTCAGCCTTTCCTCCTCTTCTAAGCGCATCATTTTTTAAATGCACGTATGAACACCCATAACTGTGATATATATATGCGTTTGCAACAAATAGCCGACAAAGAAAAAGCTTATCGCAGAGGAGATGTCCAAGAGAGATAGATTTTCCTTTAGATACTAGTAAGTAAAAAAAGGGTGGCTCTCACAGCTCATGAGGGTTTCTTACTCGCGTGGGGTTCACCCTATTGTGCGGCAACGTTGACTGATGCGTTCTGTTCGCGGCAGGGCGATCGACACGGTGATGTAAACATGTGTAGATGCCGATAGGGGTGGGTGGATTTTCTCCGCTTTATCACCATATGGCCCTGTCACCACATCGCTCTTCCCCCTGCATGCACTCCCCCTTTTTGCAGTGTTGGGCATGAAGGGAAATTCGGCCATGAGTTCCTCGAGTTTGAATTCAACTCCAAGGGGAGACTAAGATATGCCAACAACTCCAATTATAAAAATGACAAAATTATTAGGAAGGAGGGTAAGCGAGAATGCACAGGTGTATACTTCGCGTCATATGTGTGTTTATTTCTGTATGGGGCGGTTCATCTGTGCTTATACCAATGCTGAAATCGGCCAGTGAGAAGAAGAGACTTCGTTTTATATTAATTATCACTGCTTATCCCCTTTATTGGTTCCCATTTTTTCAGCGTACGTGAGTAAGTCCGTACTGAACGAGCTAAAACGCATAATTGAAGAATCGGAGATTTGCAAAGAAACCGATAAGTTATGGCCTGCCCCGGATAAAATAGGAAAACAGGAGCTAGAAATTTTCTTAGATGGGAATGAATATTATTTTACGACTTCTAAAATTGGATCACTTTCTGATGTGAAACAGTGCGACGACCCAGAGGGACTCAGAGTATTCTACTACCTCGTGCAGGATTTGAAGTGTTTCTTGTTCTCTCTCATTTGTTTGCACTTTAGGGTAAGTAGAGAGCGACAAGGGGCAATAATTATATAATGTGTATGTATATGTTGGAGGAACCCTTATGCGGTGGAGTGCTTCCCCCCAAATGGGATTTATCGTACGTTTGTACAGCCCCGTCTCATGGTTAAAACTGACGTACGTGTTTTTCCCCTTTTCAGATTAAGCCTGTGTGAAGTGATTTCCAGGATCCTTCCCCTCTCCCCTGCGTACCAGAACAACAGTATGCTTTGTTAAAACCTTTTTTTTTACTCTTTTTTTAAGTTAAAAAAAAAAGTAATCATGTCTGTGTATATGTGTCTGTATATACATGACAAAGACGTTCCTGTGCGCAGAATGCCAAAGAAACGTTTAAAAAAAAAAAAAAAAAAAACGTAAAACCAAACAAATGACCCCCAATTAACATTTTTAATTAAAAAGAACACTGCATAGGGTTGCGGTGAAAGGGAATTGCCCTAGGTGTATGACACGCCATCCGTGGGGAGGCACTTTTCCAAAGGTGGACACAAATAAATTGAGCCCTCTTATTGGTGATTCAAATGGGGAGATACCATATATTGGCCCCTTTTTACAACATGAGGAGTGGCCCAACTGTGGGCACCGCTTTGCTGATTGAAGTGGCGCCCTCAGCGCTAGTCGTTGTGTCTTTCTTTTGTGCCACTTGGGCGCTTTAGCTTTATTCGCCATCGTCATCTCCGTTATCATAGTCATTGTCGTTGTTATCGTCATCCTGATCCTCCTCGTCATCCTCATCATTGTCATCTTCGTTATTATCATCCTCCTCTTCGTCGTTATCATCCTCCTCTTCATCCTCGTCATCCTCATCATCGTCATTATCATCCTCCTCTTCCTCCTCGTCACCCTCCTCTTCCTCCTCGTCACCCTCCTCTTCCTCCTCGTCACCCTCCTCTTCATCCTCGTCACCCTCCTCTTCCTCATTATCATCCTCCCCCTGACGGCGTTTCTCCCTTTTGCTTACACCCTCGTTGGACTCATTCGAGGAGTCGTGCCAACTTTCGCACTCGCTGGATGGCTCGTCCTCTGATTCCCCGGACCCATGGAGCAATTTTCGCCGCTTGGATGCCTTGGGCCCGCACCCATTCTTCAACTCATGTTCTGACTCTTTAATGGGAAGGGACCGAAACAAGCAGCTGGTCAGTATATGACCGACATGTACTCTCTTAACAACCTTTTTCATCTCTAAATTGAATATGCTTAAAAATCTGTCATAGCTGACTGAACAAAGGAAAATCCCTCCCCTGTGTAAACTTAGAGAAGATACGGCCCCATTATGGATTTTAAATTTATTGAGAAATAAAATTAAGAATTGATCAAAATTGTCTTTGGCCCACATAACAGGAAGGTCATTTCGCATGTGCGTTTTGTTATTACTTTGATATTCTTTGTAAAATTCGTACAAGCTTTGTTTGTTTTTAAGTAAAAAGGAGGGGTCTCCCTTCTTCTCTTCTTCACATGTTACTTTTTCCTGTGCGCATTTTTTTATATAAATATATTGTAGCAGTTTGTTCCCCGTGATGACTTCAAACTTGTAGACGTTTCCGTAGTTATCCGAGACGAAGATAATTTGGCTGTCCTTGGAGGCGAGTTTTTTTATGAAGTAATTGTTGCACTGTGATTCACTTGGGTTCTTCGGGGGGGATGGACTGGCATCCCTTTTTTCCTGTGTTTCCCCATTTGGGTTTACTATTGTTGTTTCATCCTCGCCTCGTTTTTGTTGCTGAAGTTTTTCATACATTTTTAAATTGTTGGCTTTCACTTGGTGGACGTTAAATTTGGCGTGGAGTTCTTCCTCTGCGCAGTGTGGCTGGGGAGCCAACTTGCGGGAGCGTCGTTCCTTATCTGTTTTATGTTCCTCTGTTTTATGGTCTGCCTCTCCGTTACGCGTTTTGCCTTGTTCGTTTGTTCCCTCCATTTCTCCCTCCTGGGTCTGCGGCTCCCCCTTGGACACCTTTTCCTCACACCCCACGTGCGAGCTGCTGCTTATACACGTAAACACGAGGTCGCTTTCCGAGTAGTTATGATCAAAACAGGAAAACTTATTTTGACTGATATTCCCCCTCTTGTAGTGATCATAAACGTAGACCGGCTTTGCTTGGCAACGCATATCATATAGAACAATTTTGTGATCATACGTTGCGGCTGACAGTATGTTTACATTGATGTCGTCTAAGAAGCTGACAGATTTTATTAAACTTTCGCAATTTAAATTTAGCAAAGTAGTTCCTATG
Source organism: Plasmodium cynomolgi strain B (assembly GCF_000321355.1). NCBI lineage: Eukaryota > Apicomplexa > Aconoidasida > Haemosporida > Plasmodiidae > Plasmodium > Plasmodium cynomolgi. The sequence continues at coordinate 881,137 of NC_020397.1, forward strand.
TTTTTTGCTTTCCAAATGTAGCTGCCCGTGAATAAATCAAATACTTTTAAAGAATTTCTGTAGCCCCCGATGGCTAGTCTGTTTGTTAGTACCTCATTGACACAGGCAGCATCAATTGGGTTACTTAAGATGTAAGACTGGCAGATAGCTGATTCGGAAAGCATATTATCGAAGTGATAATCTGTGCATATGTCTTCCAATCTCACATTTGCATATTCGTTTTTTTTTATGATGACATTGTTATGGCTATTTTTTTCTTCAATTTGTTTGAATTCGATACACTGCAATACTTCGTCTTTGTAGTTTTTAAAATAAAGCTGCATTTTTTTCGTAGCATCCTTTTCGTGTTTCACTTCATCTTCCTTACTGAGATGGTACTTATTACGTTCATTGTCGCAGTCCCAATTTAGCACATGTACATGTCCGCCATTACTCACGGTGAGGAGAAGTCTATCATTTTGCAGATAATTTTCATACACTCCATTTTTTACATTTTCACTTGTATAGAGGGGCATGTACTCAGCATAATTAGTATATCTCTCTTTTTCTTTATCGAGCAAATCTTTGTATATCACACTATGGTGGTGATTAAGCATCCTTGTGTAAATACAATTGTTGCAACTAAGAAATGATAGCAAGCACGTGTTGCTGATATTCGGGTTTGGTTCATCACACGGGAAGTCAAAACTTTCGATTAGCCCATTCTTTCTGCATAGCGTTATTTGTGACTCTTCATATCCTCTTTTAGGGGGTGGGTGGGGGTGAGTATGGAAAAAAGTGAGTAACTGGTGGTTTGTGCGTGACGAATGAACATTTTTTGGACAGGTATATACACCGATTTGCGGCGCTTCCACTTGCACGTCGCGCAAGCGGCAAGAGGGGCTTTCACCCAATATGGGCCAGTCAACACGGTAGCGCTTGTGGTGGGAAGAGCAAGCCGCTTTGCTCTCGCATAAACATCTACATATCATACTGATGCGCCTGTAGAAGTAGGGTATGTGCGCGCGCAACACGGTGGATATATATAAAATGTATTACCCGTATCCGCCAGACCACGTCACGTGGTTGATTGTTCTCCTCAAGTCGGGCTGGAGCGTTTGCTCAGAAATGGAGCTCTTGGGTCTGCATTGTACATACTTGAGTAGGCCTATCTTATCGGACGTAATTACTTGCATCGTTTCTGGTCAAATGATTTATCCGTTCACTTACGTTGTTTTTGCAACATGCGAGCCGATGCGGGTTAAGCTTAAAAAATAGTTCACGCATTTCTTTGGAAGCAAAAAACAAAGCGGCGCAGCAGCACAATTCACGCCAAGTGAAGTGCCGATCGCCTCAAACGATAAGTCGACGTAACCTATATTTTGTAGTTTCCTTATTTTGCATTTTCAGGGATGAAGTTAAAAAAACTGCGAAAACAATGAGTCCTTAGGAGTTTATTTCCTACATTGATGTGAAATATATAACGGGAAAAAAGGGGCGCAAAAAAAAAAAAAAAAAAAATAATCGGCAAATATGCTGCATATATATGTATATAATAGCAGCCGCACAGAGATTACTCGTAGGCGAGAAAAATGGGCAAAAAGGGAAAATGCAACATGTGTTGGCAGCATGAAAAAAAAAAAAAAAAAAAAAAAAACGATTATACTACTGCATGCATTTTCGGAGAAGTTACCTAACCTTTTGAAGTGAAGGAACTGTTTTAAATAAATAGGTTGAAGTCCAGCGAAACGTTGCTGTATAAAATTGCTTCGAAGGTTGCATGCATTCTTACTGAAGTTGTTGAGAATGTTTTTTTGGGGGGAAAGCACTTTTAAAATATTTCACCATTTTAAGACGCTGCCGAGAGTTTTTTTCCCCCCTCCCTTTGTTCCGCAATTTTGTTAAAGAAAAGGGAAAATTTTGTGCATCACCTTTGCATTATCAGGTGATTCCATTTTATTCGATGGGGCCCATGCTGACCTGTATGGATATTTTTCGTTTAACAGTTGTAAACTATGCGTAAAGCAGTTTGATGATTCCCCCGCAAAAGAGGGAACCAAGCTAAGTATTCGTTGTTCCCTACATATATACATGTTTTAACGGGCATATTATGGTGGACATTTTTTAATCACTTGCTGTGCATTTTTCATGAAGGGAAAGAATTGTGACATGGAGCCTCTCCTTTGAGTAGCGCAATTTTTATTTTCGTAAGCGATATTTTTTTTTTTGCAGAAATGTTTCCTTTTTGGGTACTTCGTCTCTTCGGTTTGTCCATGCAGCAACGCAGCTGTGGAGCCATTTGGTTTTACTTTGCTACTTGTTGATTCGTCAAATGGCAGAACTGTGCATCTCTTTTAGTTTACTTTTTTGATGATCGAAAATGTGTTGCGCGTTTTTTTTCCCTTTTTTTAACATTTGAGCATTCTTCAAAAGGCGGCATGGCACACTTTTTTTGGCCCCTTTTTCTTGACTTGGTTATTTTTCCTTCGATATGGTGACGCATTTTTGCATGCCATTTTGGCTAGCTGTTTGCAATTTTTTTTTTTTTTAAATCACTTAAAATGTATATATTAAAAAAAACAAAAATTGTCTGCCATTTGTGAAACATTTTCTTTTACAATTCCCTAGTTGTACAATTCTACAAACGTTTATTTTGCAAAAACGTAAAAGAGAAAATTAAACACAGTCCTGTTGGTAGACAAATTCGTACATCATAAGTGTCTCATTTTTGTAACGCTCTTTTAGCAAAAGTGACTCGTATTGGAGGGGAAGACTTGCCGTTAAGCTGTTTATATAGTAAAAAAAGAAAAAAAATCCTTTTTTTTTTTTTTTTTGTTAAAAAACTGCTATTTTGCAAAATGGCGAATCCAATCGTTGGCTGCATGACAACTTTGGCTAATTTTATAGCAGACATTTGCAATGCTCTGATAAGTTGTGTGGACGGTTCATGCAAGGCTTTAACGTGTCAGTAAAGGATGGGAATGTTTTTTTTTTTTTTCGTGAAAGAGGGACAGGTGACTACTATGAAGGGGACACCAGGTGTAGTTCTGCTTTTAGCTGAAGAGTGATTTAAGAGGGGAAAAAATGGGAAGAAAAGGAAGACCAATGGAATCTTTGGCAGGTAAGCAACTCAGAGGAATTCATTTTTACAAGAGTTACGGATAACCTTTTTATCTCTGAAGATGCTTCTCGTTCGAAGTGATTATTTTATTTTATTTTATGATTTTTTTTTTTTTCGTTTGCCGTCCGCATAGTTCCGTCTGCACGGAAGTTGTACAAGACCGTTTTTTTCGTTTTCTCTTTCTTTTTTTTACCACGTCTGTGTTAAACTCGAACTGTGTTAGATTGCTAATGTTTGAACAACTCGGTTAGAAGGGGTGCTTTCCTTTTTTTTTTTTTTTAGCCATTTCTATCGGTGTGACATCTAAAGAAAGTGTGCTTTTAAGCAAATACGTATGTTACAATTGGAAACAAAAGGGGGAGCACGTTCTTTTTTTTTTTTTTTACCGCTAAAAAAAAATAATCCAAATGGTGGCCATACAGAATAGTGTCATATGAATTGTATAAATTGGGGGAATCCGATTCTTCCTGTTGTGCTCTCCACTTCTGTGCAGCTAATGCTCAAAAGGGATTATGCGTCCCTCTAAGCGGTGCACTAGCCTAAATGAAAAGGAGTTTTTTTTTTTTTTTAGGTGGAACAACGGTGCTGTTTTATAGAAATGAAAGCTCCTGCATTCGGGTAATACATGCATGGTTCGGCACACAATTGAGCTAATTGAATTAGGCGAAACGGTTAAACTAAATGACGCGCGCTCTTTTATTGCGAAAGGATGATCCGAGAAGAGCTCATTACGCGCAGTGGAGGCCCCCAATGGTGCATTCCAATTGGATAATATAAACACAGGTGTGACTATGCGAATGTGTTGGTGAAGAAGCGCTACCAATTCATCGGTCAGATTGATGCACCTCGATAGATACAATTTTTTCAGCTTTTCTTCCAATTTTTAGGAGACAAAATTAAAGTGGAGGTGGTCCTACAAAGCAGGCATAGGAATGGTCCGTCGAATGATGTACACGAGTGAACATGCTCATTTGTACAGGAGAGTGCGGGGAATAGTCACCCCCCGGGGTAGTAAGGCTTTTTTGGATAACTCCATATTGGAGAGCATAAAATGAATTATTTTTTTTGTTCACAAGAAAGTGTCACCAGTTGGATAATTCAGTCATGTCCACTTTTTACACCCCATGTAGATTCATTCCAAGCGGAAGTTAAAATAGTGTCCAAGTTGCATGCAAGCAAAAGGGAACCTCGTCAGCAGTTCATCCCCGGTTTAAGTTGGTTCATATGTAGACCTACATACGTGCGTGTTAACCCTACTAGTGGTTCCACTGTTTATTTATTTTTTTTTATCGCTTTAGTAGATAGCTGATGTGGGAAAAACTTTTATGACAAGTGGCACTTCCAGTGTGGGGTTTCCAATTGGAAAGAATACGCATGCACATTGTGCGGTGCGTTTGAAACGTCTAGGAGTGGGATAAAGGGGTAGGAAAGATATAGGACCTCCGGGTAATGCTATAACTTTTGTGCGACCATTGCGATTTACACTTTTGGGAGTAAAACATAAATTAGTTTCCCATGACGTTTTCTTTCTTTTTCCCATTTGATGTGGCATCGGGGAAGCATACATGAAGGTATCTATCGCATGCCACCTTTTCAGAGTCAAAAAGGTCCAGTAAAATAAGAAACATAAGTTAACAGATGAAGGGGTAAAATTGATGCGCGTTATGTGACACGTAGTCGGAAGATTAGCCAAAATTGGGGCGCTCAAAATAATTCGTTAGAAAATCTTCCCAAAGAAGTAGCACTTTCTTTTCATTAGAACCCGAATTTTGTTATGTGTTTGAAAATTATATCGATTTAGGAAAGTGAAACGTGACAAGTTCGCAAACGATTGCACAACTTAGAGCAAAAATAGTAGAATTTGGGGGGTTAGAAAAAATCTAACTTTCTCTATATTCAGAAAATGCAAGTGCATTAGAAGTTTTACTTTTTTATGCTAATTGGAAAAAAAAAAAAAAAAAAAAGATGTATATACTGTTACATTTTCCCTGTTATTATAATTTTACAATGGATGAGTAATTTGCCGTTTGACCACCTGGTTGGCATTTCCTCATTCCAACGAACGACCAGCGTTAAAAAAAAAAAAAAAAAAAAAGAAGTTAATGTGCAGTATGTATTACTACGATTTATACAAAAAGGGAGACTAAATAGAAGGTAAGGTGGGAAAAAAATATGTGAAGAGAAAATTACAACTTGGATGTAATTTTTTTTTATATAATTTTTGAGAAAATTGCTCATTTCAGTGCTTTCAAAAAATGGGGAACTGAGATGGCCACGCTAAAAAAAATTGTGTGTAAAATTTGTTTACTGCCAAGACGGATATACACGTGCGCAGTGTGTACACATTATATATGTATACACATATGTACAACTTTTTTTTCGAGAAAGCGAGTGGGTGTAGGCGTAATCAGGGGCCCCGAATCGAGAAAATAAATTTCAAAGTCTGTAATGAAAAATTAACTCTGGTACGTTTACCTGTAAGAAACGTCCTAGATTTGTAACCATTTTGAACTGAGAAACGGAAATAGATTAAAGCGAAAAAAAAAAGAAAAGAGGTAAAAATAGGGGTAAAAAGAAAGGTAAAAAGAGAGGTAAAAAAAAAAAAAAAAAAAAATTAAAATAAACTAACCAATACGTAAACGTTACCTTTTATTTACCAATGTGTGCTTCCGTTTCGTCAATTCTCCAACTTTTTTGAGAAATTTCAGAAAAGTACACCCTTAGGAATCAGCATTTGAAAAAATTAGCCAAAGTATTGTACAGACGTATGTGCGAATAGGCGCTTGCATAAGTATAGCACACAAAATTTGAGTACACGCGCTAAGTGAGAAGCAAGTCGGTAGGAATTACCCCTCGTTCCAGCGTGAAGTAGAAGCTCCTCATTCTCATCCTTTTCAAAATCTGCGTTTCTGCCGTACAGCATAGTATATAAGAAAATCATTTCCCATTGCACTACTCCCAACCTCCACTATAATGCTCTCAATAAAGTTTTTTATTTTTTCTTTGATATGGATAGTTCTATACGTAAGTTTACACGTGTGTGCACTTGGATTGGGAAAAAGAGTTCCCTGTTTTTTGGTGGGGTCATGCCAAGTGCGTGAGAGGTCATGTTAGGGTGATCGTTCATACGTGTAAATTTGCGCGTTTGCCCACGGAGAAGTGCACCTGCGCGTGGGTATCTTTATTATATGGCACGACTTAATGGCAGTGTGCCTGGTACATGGAGCTCCGTCCAATGTTAAATATTTATGTTTCGTTTTGCAGTGTGAGAGGGCAAAGGACAGTTCCTTTTTGACGATCTACAGCAAGTAGGTGTATGAGGGATGCTGTCCGTACCAGGCAGATGCTCACATGTGCGGCGCACGCGAGATGGAACCGAGGAAATCAATTTCTTCATTAAGCAGAACCTGTGTAATGAATGTGCACGCGCTCGTTTTAGCATCTCCTTACATTTTTTTCCTCCTTTTTTTTGTGTCTTCTTTCCCCCGTTTTTGTTAGATCGCCCCAAGAATTGTACCGTCGTATTTTGAGGTAGGGAAGCAGGAAGAGGGCGCCTAAAATAAGCACTCGACAGTTTTATACTTATAGTAGCATGTTCCATGATGGACGCTGGGTGCATGAGCCCTTTGGAGTTCTCTTGAAATGTTCTTTTATTTATTTTTTTTTTTTTTTTGCTCATTTTTGGTCCATCCCCAATGCATCCACTTTGTCATTGCCTGTTCACGTTTACAGATTGGAAACTCCGGAACCATGGGGAGATTCCCAAACGTACGAAATTACCACCAAAGATAAGTCTGGAAATTTGATTACGACCGTGTTTAACAAAAATGCAGAGGCGTTGTATTTTTACATAAATAGAAGGGCATCGAAGGGGGATGGACCAAGCAAAGGAAGGAGCTCCAAGTTGAGAAAAAGAAAAAAACAGAATTAAGTTCTATCACATTGGGTGTGAGAAGATGTATTTTTTTTTGGGGGGTATTTTTTTTAGTTATGTTTACAAAAATTTGTCCACGTTTTTATTTTTTTTTTTTGTGTTGTCAAGCTGCTCATCCGCAGGTGAGCTACACTGTGAGTGCACTTTTATTTCGCAAAAAAAATTGTAGAAGTTTTTTAAGCGTTGTGTGCACATGGGAAAAAATGAAACAAACATGCATGCTTGCTTACATGCGTGTTTATCTACGTGCACACTCCCGAATGGGACGTGTGTGCGAATGAAGCCCATTTTTCGTGCAGACTCACGGGGACATTTTCAAATAGGTGTTAAATTTGTTCCTTTTTTTGTGCAAAATTGTTCGATAAGATAATCTGTTTTTTTTTTTTTACTTCAAATTGACTTAAAAGGAGAAAACTAACGACGCCATTGCGTTGAGAGTCAGTCGGTGCCACACAGCGGCGAGCGTTAATAAGCATATTCGCACTGTGCGGTGTTGCAGTTCGATATGGTGCACTACGTGGGTGCACTACATCATCATCGTGCTTTTATTGTTGCGTTTTTTTTTATGCGCAAAGGAAATTTGCACATACATAATGGGGACGTGTGTGGTGGAGGAGGCGGTTGTGCTGGGATATGTTCGCGAACAAATGAAAGTGGCCGCGCTTTATACACAAAGAAGTGGCGTTATTGTGAGTAACGTGGCGTGGGTCGGATGGCGTCACCAAACAGGGGGATTGCGCTCACTTGTATGGTAGGTAAACATGTATTGCAGTGTAAGACAGGATAACTATGTTTTTTTTTTAAGTGGTTATTTATGTGCGTGCGTAAACCGTAAAACAGCGCATATCATTTCAGGAGGAACAACACCATTTGGACGCTACGTGCGCGTCTATTATTTTGTTCGAGCAGGTGGTGGTGTCTTCTCCAAAAAGGATTTCAAAAAATTGCTATGACGTTGACAGTCATTTATTATTTTTTTTTTTTTTTTCCAAATAAAACATTTAAGCGTTTTTTCATGCAACATGGGACTTCCCTTTGGATAAATTAAATTGACAAAAATTATTTTTGGGGGAATGGAGGCCGTACGAGTTTTGAAAAAAAAAAAAATTCCGTTAAGTTGCAGATATACAGATTAAGTGCAAAGGGGGGGATGAAAATCAAATGTTCTTAACAAGCGGCGTAAAAATAAAAAAAATAAAAAATGTAAAACTTAAAAAATGAAAACATTTTCCCAAAATATTGCTAACTTGTTGCCATTATGCTATTATTATACCAAATCACTTTTCACCAATTTTGATGAATATGCTTGCGTAGCACGGCAAGAAGTGTCAAATTTTATGTGGACAAAAATTTTATAGGCTGAAGTGCGTGGTCCATTTGGGATGGCATTTTTAAATGGGGCTAATATTTTGCCCATGCTGATTATGGGTAAGCAGTGGAGAAAGATGTCCGCGAATTTTTAATTTGGATAGCAATACATGCAAATGTAGCAGATTGCTTTAGTGGATTTCTCGCATAAGTGGATGGATGCTTGAGCACCGTTTTAGTGGTCTCATTGAAAAGCACCTCTGTATTGAGCAAAATCGTAAGAAGAGAACTCAAAATATCATCAAAAATCAGAAGAAAAAAAAAACCATTTTTCTTTTATAATAAATGGGTTAAACAGAATTTCTTGGCTTAAAACGAAATTTCAAAAAAAAAAAAAACTTTAGCTATTTTAAAACGAAAAAAAAATGAAGTTAATTGTGAATTTCATTATATAATTTAATTTTTTGCAAAAAGAAAGTATTTTAGCTGTAATTTTTTTTGTGCATGCAGCAAATAAAGCAATTTCTAGAAATAAGATTAAATTAGAAATGTATTTATAATGAAATTGCATAATTTTGTTTATTTCGTTTTTAGGTAAATCATAAAAATATATTTTTTTCATAATAATTTATACTATTTTTCACCTTTTACTTTTAATATATTAATTGTAATTTTGTGAAAAGACCAATTATTGGCTGGATTTTTCATTATAAGGATGAAATTTTCCTAGCAAATAAAAAAAACTAATTTTGCAATAATTAATTAAATAATAATTTATTGTGAAATTTCAAAGATGATACATCTGTTCAATTGTATACTATACAATTTTTAGTATTGCTTCTAAAATGCATCATGCTAAAGTAAGGAATTTTACCTACAAGAAATGATTTCAGAAAATTTTCGTAACTTCCCCAAGTTTGCAGGGTTTTCCCGAAATCGCTTCTAATATATGGTTTATTATTCTTGCAAATTAGTAGGTGCAATAATTCCTATCATAAAGTTATATAGAAACATAACTAAATGATTAGGAAAATAACATAGTAAAACATCAGCTGTTAAATTGTTAATATATTATTATTCGTAATGAATAATAATTAATATTAATGAAACAATTTAAACAATCATTTATATAGCGAAAGGATTAGAAGATGAAAAGAATTTTGCCAAGTGGCAAATTCCGTTTCACGCTTTCCTTTGTTGCCATGTAAATAGTAACCTGGTTGATCTTGCCAGTAGTCATATGCTTGTCTCAAAGATTAAGCCATGCAAGTGAAAGTATATGCATATTTTATATGTAGAAACTGCGAACGGCTCATTAAAACAGTTATAATCTACTTGACATTTTTTCTATAAGGATAACTACGGAAAAGCTGTAGCTAATACTTGCTTTAGCACTCTTGATTAAGTTCTTGAGTGTGTACTTGTTAAGCCTTTTAAGAAAAAAGTTATTAACTTAAGGAATTATAACAAAGAAGTAACACGTAATGGATCCGTCCATTTTTAGTGTGTATCAATCGAGTTTCTGACCTATCAGCTTTTGATGTTAGGGTATTGGCCTAACATGGCTATGACGGGTAACGGGGAATTAGAGTTCGATTCCGGAGAGGGAGCCTGAGAAATAGCTACCACATCTAAGGAAGGCAGCAGGCGCGTAAATTACCCAATTCTAAAGAAGAGAGGTAGTGACAAGAAATAACAATACAAGGCCAATCTGGCTTTGTAATTGGAATGATGGGAATTTAAAACCTTCCCAAAACTCAATTGGAGGGCAAGTCTGGTGCCAGCAGCCGCGGTAATTCCAGCTCCAATAGCGTATATTAAAATTGTTGCAGTTAAAACGCTCGTAGTTGAATTTCAAAGAATCGATATTTTAAGTAACGCTTTTAGCTTAATCCACATAACTGATACTACGTATCGACTTTGTGCGCATTTTGCTATTATGTGTTCTTTTAATTAAAATGATTCTTTTTAAGGTCTTTCTTTTGCTCCGGCATTTGAAGATCTTGTTACTTTGAGTAAATTAGAGTGTTCAAAGCAAACAGATATAGCATTGCGCGTTTGAATACTACAGCATGGAATAACAAAATTGAACAAGTCAGAATTTTGTTCTTTTCTTATTTTGGCTTAGTTACGATTAATAGGAGTAGCTTGGGGGCATTTGTATTCAGATGTCAGAGGTGAAATTCTTAGATTTTCTGGAGACAAACAACTGCGAAAGCATTTGCCTAAAATACTTCCATTAATCAAGAACGAAAGTTAAGGGAGTGAAGACGATCAGATACCGTCGTAATCTTAACCATAAACTATGCCGACTAGGCTTTGGATGAAAGATTTTAAAATAAGAGATTTTCTCTTCGGAGTTAATCTCTTAGATTGCTTCCTTCAGTGCCTTATGAGAAATCAAAGTCTTTGGGTTCTGGGGCGAGTATTCGCGCAAGCGAGAAAGTTAAAAGAATTGACGGAAGGGCACCACCAGGCGTGGAGCTTGCGGCTTAATTTGACTCAACACGGGAAAACTCACTAGTTTAAGACAAGAGTAGGATTGACAGATTAATAGCTCTTTCTTGATTTCTTGGATGGTGATGCATGGCCGTTTTTAGTTCGTGAATATGATTTGTCTGGTTAATTCCGATAACGAACGAGATCTTAACCTGCTAATTAGCGGCAAATACGATATATTCTTATGTGGGATTGAATACGGTTGATTTGCTTATTTTGAAGAAAATATTGGGATGCGTAAAGTGTCCCTTTCCCTTTTCTACTTAATTCGCTTATCATACTGTTTCTTTTTCGCGTGAGAATGTATTTGCTTGATTGTAAAGCTTCTTAGAGGAACGATGTGTGTCTAACACAAGGAAGTTTAAGGCAACAACAGGTCTGTGATGTCCTTAGATGAACTAGGCTGCACGCGTGCTACACTGATATGTATAACGAGTTACTAAAATTACGATTCTGCTTGCAGATTCGTACTTTTCCTCCACTGAAAAGTGTAGGTAATCTTTATCAATACATATCGTGATAGGGATAGATTATTGCAATTATTAATCTTGAACGAGGAATGCCTAGTAAGCATGATTCATCAGATTGTGCTGACTACGTCCCTGCCCTTTGTACACACCGCCCGTCGCTCCTACCGATTGAAAGATATGATGAATTGTTTGGACAAGAAGAAAGGGGATTATATCTTCTTTTTTCTGGAAAAACCGTAAATCCTATCTTTTAAAGGAAGGAGAAGTCGTAACAAGGTTTCCGTAGGTGAACCTGCGGAAGGATCATTAACATGGAACGAATAGAGGCGAATGGCATCTTTTTCGTGGAGGTTGCGACAAATAGTGTGAAAGTTTGTTTTATTTGTTGAAACGTCGAAAGACATTTCGATGAATGGAATATACTTTTTTACCATTTTGTTCGCTTCAACTATGAATTATGTGATCATTCGC
>NC_020397.1:894194-895111 GCF_000321355.1 Plasmodium cynomolgi strain B
TACGCATAATTAATGTAATATGTTAATAATTGTAGAACCTGCGGAAAGGTAACTTTCTGTTGGCGCATACAATACCGGTAGGCAATTACGCTTTATTGAGTAAGAGCATATTTGGTAGGACCCGAGAGGCTTTGAACTAAGCGTGACGAGATTGAAGTCAGACGAAAGTCTGATGGAAGATCGAATTGATACTGACGTGCAAATCGTTCATTTCAGTCACGTTTAGGGGCGAAAGACTAATCGAAAAGCCTATTAGCTGGTTATTTTCGAAAGATCTCTCAGGATCGCTGGAGTTGATTAATATAATTTTACCAGGTAGAGATAATGATTAGAGGAATCAGGGAAATCGTTTTCCTTGACCTATTCTCAAACTCCCAATAGGTAAAAAGGGCTAAAATATCTTAATTTGTATTTTGCTCATTCTTATTAAATAAGATAACTCCAAGTGGGCCATTTTTGGTAAGCAGAACTGGCGATGAGGGATGCTCCTAACGCTTGGATAAGGTGCCTAAATATTCGCTCATGAGATCCCATAAAAGGTGTTGGTTCATAATGACAGTAGGACGGTGGTCATGGAAGTCGAAATCCGCTAAGGAGTGTGTAACAACTCACCTACCGAATGAACTAGCCCTGAAAATGGATGGCGCTAAAGCGGATTACCGATACCAAGCCATAAAAGGATAAGAAAAAGAGTTTCTTTTTTTAGAATCCTTTTATGAGTAGAAAATCGTGGGGTTTTGTGTTGAAGCGAAATACGTGAGTTTTCGTGGAACATATCCCTAGTGCAGATCTTGGTGGAAGTAGCAACTATTCAAATGAGAACTTTGAAGACTGAAGTGGAGAAGGGTTTCTTGTCAACTGTGATTGGACAAGAGTTAGCCGCTCCTAAGGGATAGCTGAAAAGTGTTTATATGGGG
>NC_020397.1:896903-897666 GCF_000321355.1 Plasmodium cynomolgi strain B
AATGTAAAAGAGAAATTATATATGCTTCCTCTACGGATGCATCAATAATCCTATCGCCTTTTTCGTGAGCTGCTGTTCGTGAGCTGTGAGCTGGTAATGCAAATTATTAGTTTGTAGTTTCTGAGCTACTTGAGCTGTGAGCTAGGTAATGGTTCTTTGACAACAAAAAAGAATTGCACAAATTGTAGACGACTTTTCTTGCCTCGGGGTGCTGTAAACATGAAAGTAAACTTTGTTTTACGATCTGTTGAGGCTTATCCTCAGTGGTAAAGTGTTACTTTAAATCTTAAAAAATTAATAATAGGCAATTTATGTAATTAATATTGCATTTGCATTATTAATTATGTATAATGCTTTTTATTATATACTAACAATTTTAAATTATCAATTTTTTTGGAGGATTTTAGGGTTGCGATGGTGGTGTTGAAGTATTAGGGGGTTATAGTGATAATAAATATATAAGGGGTCGCTGCTGTTGGTGGTGTCATATTAAGAAAAATGTTATAAATTTTTCCTGTTGGGGGGTTTCAGGGTTTAGGGTTTAGGGTTTAGGGAAATTTGCAAGAAAAAAGGTGTTCTAAAATAGGCTATTTTAAATTTTATTAGGTTCATGTTTAGGGTTTAGGGAAATTTGGAAGAAAAAAGGTGTTCTAAAATAGGCTATCTTAAAATTAATCAGGGTTTAGGTTTAGGGTTTTAGGGGTCAGGGATCTTTGGAAGAAAAAAGGTGTTCAATAAAATAGGTTATCTTAAAATTCAATTT
>NC_020397.1:897726-905306 GCF_000321355.1 Plasmodium cynomolgi strain B
GCAAAGGGTGTATTTTTTGTTTAGCGAAAAAGGAGAAGTGATCAAAAATAAAGTAAAATTATTATATAAATTGTATAAAAGTGATATAATATTAAACTTTAAATAAAAAAATTATTTTAACAGGAAGGAAAAAAATGATGCCTCGGGGTATAATGGCAAATTTGTTAGAAATATTGTATACCCTCCAAACATATTATGCTGCGATCTCATGGGTCCAGGCTATATTCATGTACATAATTACATAATTTACTTATTGATTAAATAAATTATTAGTGTGTTAAGTGAATTTGTAATATTCTCTTAATCATTGACGGTTACAGTTTATATGCTTCCGTAATTTAATTTTTATTGCAAAAATAATGCATATATTTATCTTTTTAAATATAGAAAAGCCCATAAAAATATAATTTCGAAGTTCTTTTTTAAATAACATTTTCGGGGAAAAGCCAACTTTTTTTTTGTTATGGGCCTTCTGGTATATTTTATTTTGTTATTTTGACACGCCTTGAGGAGAGTACTCTTTCATGCGCAAAAGGAATAGTACAATATAGAGATAGAGGATGGTGTGTTCGGGCCTTTTTTATTTTTTTCCCTAAGCTTAACTTTTTTGAAAACTCGATTACTGGAAAAAATTTACATTTGTGGGAGTTGAAAATTTTCCATTTCGCAGCCAATAAAAGTATATACGGAATTTAATTTTTATAGATCTCAAAAAGGGGGACAGAAACAAACAAAATAGATTTTATCCCTGTCATTTTCTAGTAAAATGTGCACGTAAAATTGCGCGCTTCTTTACATTAGCATTAGCAGCTGTAGGTAACTATACGAACTGAACGCATACTTTAATCACTAATTGGAGGCGTGGGAAAATACATTTTCTATGCTCTTTCGTTCTCAAATTTTGCAAAAGAATAAAAAAAAAGGCCACCCAAAGGAGGAAGTATAACATGTAAAGGAAGCATGTAAGAATATGCAAGGAGTTCATATGTAAGCGGTGATAGGCTGTTAGTATGTCTTCTTAATCACGCATAAGTAAACAAAACGTCGTTATATCCTTCTATTGAGGATAAACAAAATGATTCATTTATCCATGCGATTTATTTGCATTATCGCCCACATTTTTTTAAAATGCAGAATGTATACTTCCCTGGATGACTGTTTGTTGTATTCTGTACATTATTTTATTGCACATGTTCCTAACAACTCCGAACACGTTCAACCTTTTTATGAATTTTAGTTTACCCATGAAAAGTAAAAAGTTTTGCATTGTTACAAATGGGTAGGTTGTGCAGCCCTTTGAGCACTTGTGAGTATAAATTTTTTTTTCTTAAATTTCAGGTTTGTCACACTTTTACCGCGTTTGGGACAGCGCGGCACTGTTTTATTTAAAAGCGCTTTATTAACTTTGGGTTCATACATTTTTTTCACCTTCCTATGGTGAAGAAAAGTCTCCATGATCTTATTACCATTTTGACATATTATCTCAACTGCAAATATGAACGATAAAAATTATATTCTATGGGGCACAAAATGCCAACATAACACATGTATAGGAGGAAAAGTGCGGTGATAGATGACACATGCTTGGTTGCGCCAAATAGTGACATTAAAAGGGGGGATGGGACAGCATATTGAGACGAGGGAGAGGTATAGTACTCCTCTTTTATGCCTTAAAAGGGGAATGCTCATTTTTAGATCAATTTTGACCAGCTATATTATATGTACAAGTTGTTAAGAAACAATTTCTGTATATGAGTGAGTAGCACAGCTGACATGTTTTCCCAGTTTTGCCAAAAAAAAAAACAAAAACAAAAATAACTACTCCCTCTTTAATCACCCCTGAGGGGTTTGTCCATACGCTTCTTCATTTTGTGAGTGTACACTATTTTATGTACAATTTGAGAGAGAGGCCAATTATGATGTTATTTTTTTTCTAGGTTCAGCGCGCGCTACGCTGTAGACACATTTTTATGAAGCAGACAAGCGCGAACTGCTCAGATGTCTGGTTAGCACATTATGTAAATGTTTTGCTTGTTGGGGTGAAGAAAAAAGGAGGTCAGCTTTTTTATCAAGACAACGAGGGTAATATATACATACCTTGTTTCAAGAGAGTTTGGCTCTCTAAGAGTAAGAGGATTGGCGCATAGAAGGAGCAACTTAATAGAACATGCAAGAGCAACAACTTAACTGCATTGCAATGTTCAAATAAAGGGAAATAACAATCCTGTTTTTACGTTTCATTTGGACCCACCATTTAGACATAACCCCTCCCCCCACTAAAGCTGCGCACTTGAAAAAGAGGCTCCATTTATGTTTTATATTTCTCAACGTGTGATATAATGAGATGGCGTTCTAAGTAAAAATCTGTTCCTAACCCCTTCGTTCATACTTGGAAAAAAAAAAAAAAAAAAAAGCGCAATATGATACGAACAAAGGTTAGCAATTCTTTCATAAATAGGGAAGTCGTGCACCAGGGGAGTCTTAACAATTTAAGAACATAGTAGAGCTAAAATTAAGCGGCTCTCTAACCCAGTGTGTGCAATGTCTAGGGTTAATTATTTTCAGTAGAACTGAACCCTATTTTTCGTGGAGGTGATATTAAACTTAAACGTTGATACATTAGGGGAGGAGAAGAGTGCAATTTTTTGGTCTTCAAAAAATTATCGACACATTAAGGATGCCAATTATACAATGTACATCCCCTTTTGAATGCCCTACAAATGGTTATGTCGAGTGCGCTAATTGTTATGTGCAGGCTGAGGAGCGATAAGGCAGCATATGTATATTCTGCCAGAGTGCATGTTTTACCACTACATACACGTGTCTTTTTTTTTTCGTAACGATGATACTTCTTACATTGGTGTGGTGAAAACAGTGAGAATGTAGCGAAGGGAACATAAAAAAAGTTTCCCCCTTTATAATGACTCATCGCGACATTTTCTACATACAAAAGGGTATCCCTTCTACAGCAAGTGGAGAAGCTAACCCTCCACCCCCAACCCCTCCCATGTTGCTTCCACTCGAGCGATCGATCCCGTTCGTTGCTGCTTTTAAAAAATTCGCGTTTTCCCAGTTTTCAAAAAAGGGAGAAGTCTCACTTATATAAACTCGACATTTTATGGTGGGAGGGAATCCTATGTGAGAACTCTTTACAGCACATTTACCGCGCGCCAGCGAACTTAAGGAGGATAAACGCACAAAAAGCACACACTTATTTTGTGTGCACCAAAATGATGCATCTCCGAACGTGCCTCAAGAGGTGCCTGGGTACTCTTTTTTTTTCTCACTTCTAAAAATGCACAAGCGGGACGAATGTAAAAGAAGACCCTCTCTCGGCGGCGCTTATAAATGATAATTATATATAGCTCCACTTTCTCCCCCCACAAAATGCTAAAAATCGATGTACGCAAACGATCCTTATGCATTTGAGCTGGAAGCAACAAGGCGCAACAACGTCCTTTAGGAGGAAATTAAAATGCGAACAACGTTCCTCTTTATGAAAGAGATATAGCAGCAACGTTAACTCCATAATAACCCGGATAGAACACTTATTGCGACAAATAAAAAAATGGAAAATCGAAAATGGGCAGATTAAGACTTAAAAAGGGGAGGCGGTAAATTACAAAGTTCCCACTCCTGGTAATGCATACAATACACACAATATGTGTGTTGCGGAGGAAGAGTGGTCATTTTTTAAAATCGTTTCGAAAGAGATATATGAATTGTCTCATCTCTCACAGCGCACGCAGGGCAAAAAAGGCATAAACGCCATATTACGTAGAATTTAAGAAAACGAAAAAGCAATCCTCTACCAGAGGATAAATTACATGCTTCTTTATGCACATACATAGCGTGAAGCGCAGCCAAATACAGTGAAGCGAAAGGATTCACAAAAACAAAAACAAAAACAAAAACCGAATTGAAGCTAGCCATATAATACAGCTCACATGTGCATATCCCCTCTCTGCCACCAAGCCCTGGCAACTTCTACGCCTAGCTCCTTTTTCTTTTTATCGCCAACCGGTTTGATTTACTCGACCAGGGTTAGAGATCCTTACACAAGTTTATTCCATTAATATGACAATATCTGTCATGCGTTTTTTTACATAGACAGAGAAAAAGAAGGGTATACAATGTGGAACAACGCATGGACGCACAGTCATAGGCGGTTTTACTTTACTACAATTTGGGGGTGGGGGTAACTGAAATGAACCCTCCCTTCCCCAAGAATGACATAACGACGTAAAGATATTTACGGTTTGAGTAAGTACCCCACACGATGATGAAGGGGAAGAGCGAGTACGATACGACATGAACATGCAACATATGCAGCTGCTCATTGGTACTATCTCCCTATGTGACATAAGCTGTACAATTTGTGAACACGCGTGGCAGTAATTCACTGTGACATGAAAGTCACACACATTATGTGAACATGCGCTGCGTTTCTTTCCATTCCACGTTACGCACCGGATGGGAAGAAGAGGGTTATTGCCTGCCCCATTTATGTCTACCAACTGTGACCAACAAAAAGGGGTGTTCAGAATGAAGGACGATTTGTATAAATACACATTTCGTGAAATACGCAATGGATTGCATATTAATAGTTTATGGATTTTATTTACTCGGAAAAGTTTTCACCTTTTATTAGCAATGTAGATCTCTGTGCTTTCTTAGTTCTCTTGGCACGTCACATATCGGAAACGCTTACTTTTTACACAATAGAATGAACATCTGGTGAGGGGAAAGCGGAGGGGGGGAAATCCCCTTCTTCTATAACATCAGAAGGGTAAGTAAATAATGCAACATAAACTTAGTTAAGCGCAGCAAATTGAGCACATGCTTCGAATTATACATTTTAAATGTAGCAATGCTGATGTACATACATTTTATATACGCGCGTATGTATGGTTAATAGAAATACCTTCGAATGTATTAAAAGGGGGAATAAAAAAATTGCGCTGATGCATGTACAATATGCTTGAGCGAATATATGTAAAGCCTCAGTTAAGTAGCACACTTTTTTTTTTTTTTTTTACGTATTTACATGAGTAATAAAATAATATGACGCCGCTCTCGTTTTTTTAGCATGTGACGAGAAACAGGCACAGCCACGGTGTGTTATATGTACATCGCACAAAATGGTACAAGGGGATAGAAACGGCATTTATTTATTTATCTATAAGTTGGCTCGTTAAGTTAGCGCACCAAATAGGGGTTAAATTGGCGCCTCAAATTTCGCTTAACTTATTCATAGCATTGCCCTTACGGCTAACATTGCGCTTAACTTAAGACTCGTTCGATTCGCAAATTTTAGCAAATTTTTGTACATACAAACTTAGAAAACAATTTATAAAATAATTAAGAGGTAAAGAAAATTTTACATTAAAAGGAGTTAACCAATTCGCAATAACCCCCTCTCCCTGTTTTTTTTTTTTTTTTTTATATAGTATGAGAAAAAAATAGAAGAAACAAAAAAATAATTATTTTTTAAAAATAGAGGTACCGTAGTACTGCTATATTATACTATTTAAAAATATCTACAGCAAAGTAACACACAAAAAAAAAAAAAAAAAAAACACATGGGAGGGAGGGAAGGGTCGCTAGGAGTATAATAAATAACTTATATGGATTTGGTATAGCAGTATAAATATATATTACCTACTACTACCCTATGCATGCACACTTAAGCAAGGATTTACGGATTTAATATTGCTAAAAAATGGTGAATTTTTTTTTTTTAAATCGCAAAAAAATTTGGCAAACCTTTTCTTAGGTGCGCAAAATTGCTCAGCCGCTACGTAGTATTAGTTTAACAATTTAATGTGCTGTTTGGCATATCCCACGCAAGTAAATAAATGAATGAATAATTTCAATATATTATACCTAATCCTTATCTTCACCCTTTCTCTGATCAAATAGCAAAGTTTTAAATAAAATAAAACCTAGCACAGCGAATAAAAACGAAAAAAAAACAAACTAATAAAATAAAAAAATCGTTAAAAATTACATATTTATTTATGTACAATTTTATTATCACTATAAAAAAGTTCAGAAGGAAAGAAAAAAAAAACTAAAATCATCACAAAAAGTTTGCTTTCTTCAAAGGGGGTTTTTACCCGTTTAACTAAGAAAAAAAATTATTTTTTAAATCCCTTCGCTTTTTTTTTTTTTAATGGATATTATGTATACATTATATTATAATATATTATTATACTATACTATCATATTATATATTTACATAATGGTACATATATCACAGTGCGTACAAGTACAGTACATTTTTTTATTTATGCATTATTAACGCTTTGTTTTTTTTCTAGAGATATCGTTTAGAATTTTTTTTTTAATTATTTTTGTTTAAGCAAACCCGTTTTATTAAACAAACATATTCATTCTTCTCATTTAAAATTTTAACAATTTTTTTTTTTAACATTTCTCCTTTACCATTATTTTACCCGCCCTCTTCACCACAGGCTTTTTTACGCAACACAATTGTTATCTAATACGTTAATGCTATTATTATCTATTAAATAAATGATAAGAAAAAAAAAATATATAAAAAAACAGAAGAAAAAAATAAAATAAAAAAAAAACTAGCATTGAAATAACAAAGTTATATATAAACTAAACCCAACGCAATCCATCCCCCTAAGCGCTTTTTTAATAGCCCTCCAATAAGGCGAAACATAATAAAACTAAATCTTTTATTTACTACCTAGTTTATTAACTCATTTTTAAAAATGAAATTCACCAGAGTATGTTCAGTTTTCGCTTTCCTCCTTGCTGTTAAGTTGTTAGCCCCAGAATGCCACTGTGATCATATAAATAACAAGCCCCACGTACACAACAATCACAGCCATGGTAGTGGCAATTGCGGAGGCCACAGTGGCAACTCATCTGCTAATTCAGGAAATTCAGGTTGCTCCAATGCGGTATCAGGAAACTCTTCAAATTCTGTAAACACCCCGGGCTCTGGCGCTTCTGCATCATCAGCTAAATTATCAGGCCCAGGAACCCCCCCACCAGCTCCAACCCCTTCTCCAGCAACACCCTCAGCTAAAGATGACGCGGGAAAAGCAATTGACCAAATTGACGACCAAATTGAGAAGAAAAAGAAAAATAAAAAATTATGCATAATATCATCAGCAGCCACAGCTTTGGCTCTCTTACTAGGAGGAGCACTAGGATTCGGAATTTACAAAAACAGAAAGGCACCAAAGGTAAACGGAGATAATACAAATGGAACCCCCGCCACTGAAGGTTCTGGCCCTGTCGTAGAAGGAAATGCCGAAACCCCTGCTCCAGCCGATACTCCCGCCGTCCCAGAGACCCCACAAGAATCATAATTAAACAATAACGGCACCTTGTACATATAAGTGCAACTGCGTATTATGCACATGTGTACATGTTTATTCATCCGTGTGTGAATAAATAAATACGCATTTATGCATTATGTGTGCCGACACCGTGCGTATGCTCCGCACGTACATGTGCGCAACTTGAACATGTATGAACCACTTCATATACTGTTGTTGCGCTGAGGTATTTATTTTAGAAGCACAGACAACCATGAGAAG
>NC_020397.1:905646-917989 GCF_000321355.1 Plasmodium cynomolgi strain B
AAAGAACTTTTTATTGATTTCTTAGTAAAGGCGTGCACAATTTTACGTCCTTTCCGCAAATCATAAAGACCTGTACTGTTTTTTCATTCAACTACACGGATTAAAAGTATTCTTCTGTGCACCTTGTGCGGAGCAAAGATCGTTGTGTTATTCGCGGTGGGGACGCTTTTCGCTTTGTGTAAAAATGTCCAAGTTTTAACTGCTCTGATTAGAAGATGTAGGTATCTATGTTTATACCCTTTTGCTTCATTTCTGTTCGTTAGAAAGTCTACGCCGATGTTAACTGTGTGCGGCGAAGGAAAATGGCTGTAAAAGTAAACCTGTCAATTGGAAATTACCTGTGACGCAGGGTTCTCCCTTTATGCCTACCATTTGGGAAAATAGAGTGTGTTGTTGGCGAAAAACGCAGTAGGTGGAGAGTTCTCCAGGGGTCATTTCTTTCATACAACACGTCGTAACTACTGCTCTGTTACACGGAGCAACAACAGAAATATTTTCATGTCCAAATGCGAAATGCATTTTTGAGAAGGGGAAAAATCATAATGTCTTCTCTATTTCTTTTTTTTTAAAAACTCCACAAGTACCTTTCTGTTTTTCACGTTCCCCTGTTTGGTATAAATATTTGCCCCAAAAAGGACGCACAATTTGTGCTTGCAAAATATGGATCCTTATTTTTTTAAATGTATTTTGTCACACCATAAGGGGGCGAAGAATTGTCTGCTGAGCAGAATGTGTTTTTTTCTGATTTGCACATGTGTGTATATACACTTTTGGTGTAGTGAAATTATTGTAATTTTTTTTTTTTTCCGCTTTGCGTATTGCATTATCTCAAAAGGGTGTTCATGAGAAAAGTGTGTACAACAAATTCGCATACGAGCAGGGGGCAAACAAACTATTCTGCGTGAAAAAAAGTAAAAAAGTAAATTAACTGAGCTGTTTTTTATTTGCGAAATATTTTTTTACGCCGCGTTCTTTTTGGCAATCATTTAGGTTACCCTGTGACAAAGTTTGTGTGTGTGCTGGCTGATTCATTTTTCTGCTAATATTTATAATTGTTCGAGCTTCATCATTTGGCAAATCAAAAAGGAGATTTTTGAGGGGGGATCAAAAATTGTAGTAGAATGAGGAGGTATTTTTCTTCGTTTCATTTTTGTTAATGTTTTAAAAAAGTGTGCGTAAAAATGTGAACAGAATTGGAGGAGTTGCAGATAATGCGTCCTTACTTGCGGTTGGAAATATCAACTGTTCGGTGGACGCTTTGATTTAGCACTCTCCATTTTGTGCACTTTGCCATCCACCGCGCTTTGGAGGTAGTACTCGGCTTCCATCTGCTATGTGTTACTTTAACTGGGTGAATGAATTCCTCCCAGCGTTATGTTGTATCAAATTGGACTACTAAAGTTGCGCCTAAAAGTGTCCTCCTCTTTTCGCGCTTCTGCATACAGCAACATGTTTTAAACGAAAAAAGGACAAATGGTTTTCCAGGTTCATTAGAAAGTCATCGATAACTTTACAGTCATGTAAAGTGCACGATGGAACGCAAAAATTTCAGGAGTGTATGAATGCTCTATTTCCGAGTGAAAAAAAGGACAAACCATTCAAATGCGCTTCGCGCGGAATGCGCACGAGAGTTAAATGTTAATTGGGCGAATATGGGGGATGTGCTATCACGCAGGAAACGGAAAATGATCCAAAATGAGCAGAAAGGCAGACAAATAAGTAAAAAGGCGGACAAATGAGAAAAAAGGCAGACAAATGAGCAAAAAACGATGCGGTATAAAAATCACAAACGAAGTCACTTCTGGACAGCAGACGAACTAGGAGTGAGCGCCGCGTCACAGCGGGGAGGCACCCTTAAGGGCCACCGAGTTTTGATAAAATTTGAATTATCCAGAAGAGAGCGATTTCTCACAAAAGTGAATTTCGAATTAGGAAGATGGCAAATATAGTACAGCGGTAGAAATGAATTGCGCCACCAGGGGGCTGCTCATTTGGTAAGGAAGGAGCTAACCATGTTTGGATAGCGTGGTTTTTTTCTCACCATTGGGTTTCATTTAATTAGACCGTTTTGTGGGGGGTTCTGCTTTTTGCAGAGCTATTATGCACATTCCTGGCGGTTAGTACTTTTTCAACTGATTGCGCAAAATAGTCATCCACATTTTTTTCTTTTCCGATGTGAAGTTCTGCCACCTATTTATTTTATCCGCCATATATTTCTTAAATTCATCATTAGAATTAGATTCCTTCTTTAGAAAGTTGGCAAAGTCGTCTAAATCGTTTGCATGCATTTTCATCAAATTGCTCGTCAGGATGTCACTACACTGCCACCAGTATTTGGATCTATATTCCTCTCTTAAATTTTTTTCTTTTGCAAATGACAGAGTAAAAACCCACAGCTCATCAACCATAATTTGAAATTTTCTTCTTAGATAATCGTGTATATCGAAGTACAATTGGATCATCTCTTCTTGGGTCATACATGGTCCTAATGCATCAATGGTGTCCCATATTTCTGTTTTCAGATCTTTCTTCAACGGGGTAGAATTTGCTGGAATGTTTTTTGGTTCCTTATCTTTTGTTTTTTGTTTGACTTTTGTCGGGGTCTCTTCTTCTGCGCTGCTATCCTTTGTGAAGCATCTTTTTAAGTTTACGATGAACGCGCTCAAATTTCGTCTACTTGCGTGGCTTGGTTGTGATTTTTCGGTTTGGTTGCTTCTGTTAGTTTGGGCGTTCTATTGGGGGAGGGGTATGCGATTTGTAAAGTGGCGGTAAAGTTGAACAGAGTGGTGAAAAAGGAGAAAATGTTGTTGTAAAGATGGTTAGTGCTATCGCACGGAGTGACAAGCGTAGATAGAATGAACAGCCAGTGTGCACTAATTGGCAGGAACAAAAGTACATATACGCATCTACGAGTGCGTACTTACCAGAAGGAGAAGAAAAAGAAGGACTGAAAGAAAGATCTTCAAACGGTTGATACAGGCAAAATGTTGGAATTCTGTTGCCCCTTTTTTTTCCCTATATTGATGTGAACATGTGCATAACCTCCTGGTGGCATTCATCTTACTGCACTTTCTTCTAACGAGTTAGCCGCGCTGTAGCAATTTGGTGTGCAGTGAGCAGCATATATATAGGGACCACTGCTATTTCTTTTTAAGCGTCTCAGAGACGTTTAACTGAGTCAGTGGACATGCGTGCAGATTATCACTTTAACATTAGATCTGTGTAGAACACGTGGTGTGGCCACCTGGGCATAAATCAATACTTTTGCCTTTACTAAAGCATAAAAACGGGGTGTACCGCATGAAGAAAATTAAAAACAGAGGTGACTGGTGGCAAAAAGAAAAAAAAAATAGATTCACTTCTCATCATAGAGAAGCACCATGTAACGTTAAAAAGATTCAAATTACGGTCGCTTTGGTGTAACGAAAAAACGATAAAAAGAAAAATTTAAATACAAATTTGCAAAAGGAGAATGATGAAATTATGCACACTTTTTTTTTTTTTATTATATATAGTATGACGAATGAGTTAATTTTTTCAGGCAGGTGTAGCCAGAAGGGGTAATGCAAAATGGAGATGGTTTTACACCTAAATTGGGGGATCTCCAAAAACTAGGTATACCCCTATATTTAGGGTATTATTTAAGTGAAAAATAAAAATGGATCTCCCCCCTGACCCAGTTTTTTCACTTAAAAATGGGGAATTCAAATTTATGATACACACGTGAGTCAGATCACTCTAAAGGGCTTACATCCTACAAATGTGTGAAGTATAAAAAATTAAGAAAAAAAAATTACTTTTCCTTGATAATTCGCTTTATAATTCTAGCTTTTAAAATTTATTCTCTTTATAAAGAAAATTGCGAGTTCGCTTTTGCGCGACTCAACTGCGCGCTGTGCAATTGGTGAGTTGTAATTATATATAAATCCCGTTCTATAAAAATTGCGGCAAAGGGGCAGTTATTTTTTTCTCAACCTTGCCACCTCTTACTATCAGAAAAAGTGATGGAGCAACGTGAAGAATAAATCTGCGCTTAGGTTAGGTGCCGACTGGGGAGGCGGCTACGTTTGCGCCTATGACTTTGAGTGTTTGTAGTGATCTCGGTAGTGCGTCACCAGCGAAAACAACTTTCTCTTACTTCCTTCTCGTTCTTATGCGTCCAAAACGTTTTTAAAATGAAACAATAATGCTAGTTTTTTTGGGGGGGGCGAATTATAACACATCTGGTGAAATGTCACCAATTTGGGTGATATTTGATCCAATCAAGGTAAGCTTCATTTTTTCAGATTTTCTCACTTTCTCCTTTTACTAATACTGCTAATTTGTGGGAAGCAGCCCCCCGCCGTGATTTCTTTGTGAACACACATGTGTACACCCCTGAGCGACAAAAAAAAAAAATACCCATCAGATCAGATTTGTTTCGCCTGAGCGAATAAGCGAAATGGAAAGGATTATGAAATGATTTCTCAGCAAATACGGCATAAAAACCCGAGTGGGAAATAAAATAAATTCAGCTGTAAGAAAAGTTAACCAAAAGTATTCACGAAACAGTGAAAAAAAAAAAAAAAAAAAAAGGGCCAAAATGTGCATATAAATACACCTCAATTTTCAGTACACTTTTGCGAATAAAGCTTTGTGTAACGGTTGGGGATTGCCCAGTCGTTACACTTTTAGCAGATCAGTGTGGCCATAATCTATAATCACATTTCAGGTTTCGTAAGAAAAGGGGGACAAAATGAAGAGAAAGGTTTAACAAATGAGGGGATCCCACATGTAAATGAAAATATTTTCCTTTGACCAACATACTGGAAGGGGTCTGTTAAAATGTGCAACGATTTTTAACTCTGCATTGGTTCACTCATCCGTACGTGTTATCCTTTTAGATGTCCAGTTTGTTTCGTCCTTATTTTTTTGCGGAACTCTGAGAGGAGCGCATGTTTTCCCCGCGTGGTAAAAACAGATGGGATTTGCTAACCCGCTGAGAAAATTTGCGAATTTGTTTTTGTTTTAGTGCCTTTATGTTCCCATGCCTTTCTTCACGTTTCGCCTCATCATCGTCATCCCCCTGTGGGGAGGGAGTGAAAGGTTTCCAAATTGGTATCTCCTCCAAGGGATACACGAATAAAAGAAAAAAAACGTATACATATATATATGCATAATAACTGCACAGAAGAGTTAATACATAATGAGTGGGCGTAGCGTTAATTGGGTGTGAATACCGTGTCCCTTCCACAGGGAGACTCTTTAAATTGAGTCACCATTTGGTTGGCTGCCACAGTTGGTACATTTTAGTCACATCCGATTATGATGTATACAAGTAAAAATAATAAAACCTCATCTTTTTTTTTTTTTTGCATTATGATGGTGCTATTCGAGTGAGCATTTTTGCTACTTCGATTTAATCACATGTGTGTGACGTCCGTGGCAAATAAAAATGTGTGCGCTAAACATGCGAAGGGAAAAGGGGCATCCCTACAACACGTGCCAGCGATGTAGCTGCGGTGCAATCGTAATGGTGTCCCTCGCGTAATGCCAAAGAAATGATTCCCAATATAACTGACGTCTACGTCTATACAGGTGTAACCATAAAGATAACTCGCATCACATTTTGCGAACAAACACAGATGGCCCCTTCACAGAAAACAAGCCAATTTTTATGTTACACTTATTCATATAAAATGCATTTGCAATTAAAGAAGTTCTAAAAAATAGTGATGCATGTCCGCTTTGTGGAGACGCTCTTACGTGATATCTTCGATAACAACCTACCGTTTAGCAAATAGATACACTTGCGTAACTCGTGTGTCTTTTTTTTTTTTATATTGCCATGGGTTAGTTAACACAGCTTAAGTGTCAATAAAAATGGCATGCATACAAACATTGTGATGAATTTACTGAAATGCCGATTAGCAAAAAAAAATTTTTTAAATGAAAAAAAATGATTTTCCCTTTTGAGGTCCTTTTTGTGAGAGGATTAATATATCCTGCGTTCCTAATTGGTTTATCCATTGCTGTTTTGTTTTTATTTACTTGCTATGTGTGAATAAATGCCGCACGGGGTTTACCCTCCAGTAGAGGATCCATTTCATATTTAGTTGTTCCGCTTACTTTTTTTTTTGCATTCCACGTTCTCAGGATCTACAAATGCGTGTACTTACCATTTTTACGTCCCTAAATGTTTCTCATTTTGAAATTTTGTTTAAGGGGATGCTACTCATAAATGGTCCTCTGCATTTTCCTGTGTGCATGATTCTAGTGATGCAGAGCAAAAAGCAATGCTCACTCTACTCATGCCCTCAAGAACAGCATTTTCTTCATTATTTCTTCCCCTAGTACGAGTCCCTTTATTGCCATTGTCATTGTCATCATCCTTTTCCCCTTCAACTTCCGTAGTCATTTTAAAATAATTCCCATAAAGTGAGGAATTATACGAGATATCTCCAGATCCATTACCACAATAAGTAAAGTCAAGCTCTCCTACATCCGCTCCGGTAAAATTAGGATTTTGAAAACTATATGAATTTTTCACTTTTCTAAGTTTTTTTTTCCTTTTCTTATTTTTTTTTAAATTACAGCTATGGGAATTTTTCCTTCGGGCGCCTCCCTCGGTGGCTCCTTTCTCAAGGTCATTATCTATCTCATTTACATCTTCGTTAAAGTGTTCATCCTCTTCGGGGGTACCGCACAAAAAGTCACACATTTTATCGTACCATGGTCCTAGTGGGGTGCGCTATCACAGAATAAAAAGTGAAATATTTATGTAATGCTCTTTACTTATTGGAAGTGCAATTCGGTTTTATATACGATAAAAAAAGAAAAAAAATGTAACGATGTGTGAGTATATCACCCAAGTGGCATTTAACTTACGTCGTATAAACACGCTGCTAGGGGTACTACGATTAAGAGTGAAAGCAAGGGAAGAAAGAAAATAAAAGTGTTTAGGATTAAAAATAATTCTTCTGAGCTTCCTCCAGGGAGAACATTTCCCGTAGTGATGCTATTTGTTCCATTATGAATAATGGGAGCACTCTCCGTGTTAACAGCTGATAAAGGCTGCAGGGTTGAGGATTCATTTCCGAGGAAGGAAGAATTCACAGTGCCTACGGCATCGGTGATAGCCTCAGTAACGCCGCTAAGAACACTCTGTACTATTGTGCTGGTAACCGTAGTTGATATTTGGTTGGTGTTCCCTTCGAGTGAAAAGGAATCAATAGTCGTGGTTAAGGGTGTTGAAGGGGAAGTTAAAGTTGTTACATGTGTATCATTGTCATCGAACAATTCACTTTGAAAGCTCGTTCCATTATTCATTGTGCTGGGTGTGTTAATGTTTTTATAAAAATGAATCGGAATATCTGGCAGGTGCGACTTTCAGCCACCCCCCCCTCAAAAAAAAACTATTTCGTGAAATGTAAAAAAGTGATGAAGTTATTGTATCGTGTTGTGTTCCAATTTTTTGGTACCATTTAAAGAAGAACGTTTAAAAAAAAAATGTGTAAATTGTGTAACTCTGTTTAGTGAGATGTTGCTCATTTTGAAACGTTTAGAATACGTTGCATTGTGGTGAAAAAAAGAATCATGACAATGTAACGTGCAGGTATTTTTTCAAAGTGGAATATCTTCTTCTTCATCTTTCTTTTTTTTTTTTTTTTTTTTTGCCACAGTTGTTCATTTAAAAAATGTGTAAAGTGGTAGGTAGTCCACCTTTTGAAGAAAAACAAATTAAGCAACAATCAATGTGGTCTTAAATTTAAAAAATGGGAATATGTACAATGTGAGCGGCGTGGGACGGTCGGAATTAAAAAAGTAAGCTGCGGTTCTTTGGAAAGGGGTGTACGAAATGGTCTCCTTCTTTGCACATAAAAAAAAAGGGGGTTTTCACTTTATTAATTTGTGCGTTACTGTTGTATTTCTGCTGGTTTGTTCCTTTTGGGCTTCTTACATGTTCGTTTTGGCCGTATGTTTGCACGGCATACTTTTTTTTTTTTTTTCGACCACATCTTCCAAATGTGCAAAGTATCTGTCTCTCATCTGGGACTTTTTCACTGTTTGCCATTTTAACAAGGAAACGTAAATGCTGTATTTTTTAAATTAACAGCACACATATTGTACTTCTTTACTTTGAGCAATGTGCCCTTCTTTTTTTTAATTGCAATCTTTTTGCCAACTGGCGTGTCGCAAGAATAGATAAAATCTACAGTTTCGATATGATCAATATGGGGAGGCGAAATTGTGTGCATTGAAGTTGGCTATAAAATTTGCGTGCATTTAACGCGCAAGAAGATCAAACAGATAATCCATTTGTGCCAAAAAGAGGCGAAAGTGGAACCTCCTGCAAGCATGCGTGACGTGTCGTAATGGTTTTAGCGGGTGACCCCCAATTCGAGGTAGCATACAAAATAGGGAGTATGAAAATGGGCACATGCGGTTAGATGCATATGATAATTATGTGTTTGAATTTGCCCTTCTTTTTTTTTTTTTTTTTTTTTCTTTCCTTTTTGCTTATATCTTACTCGTTAAAATGTTACCAGGGGGGAGGGGGGCAAATTAATCGTGCGTCCATTTAACTCTCGTTGAACTTATCCGCATTTTTAAGTGTCTCGGAAAATGGCACAATAGGCAAAAAGATCATGTTAATTGATATGGGCATTCAAATAACACGAAAAAGCGGCACACTCCTAGGCCAACCATGGAACTTGAAAGAATTATCAAAAATTGGAACTTTATAAAAAGCGTTTAAAAGGGGGAATATACCCGAGTGCACAACAGGAAGTGTGCTCGAAAATGCGCTGAGCACATGGCCGATCAGATTTGCAACGTTCACACATTATCATAATGTTGAAGAGAAAGGAGGAAACTTCGCCCATATTCCCCATCTTCAACATTTTTTAGCATCATGCTTAGCTCAGCACAACATATTTGTTAAAAAAAAAAAATTGAAATAAATGTTTATTCATTATATTTAACTCTTTTAAAATATAACCACTATCGACATGTCAATTTGAGCACATTGAAAATGAGTCATATCTGCTAAACCGCCAAATCTGAATATTTTTTAAAAAGGGGTGCCTCTGTGTATAAATTAAAATACCCCCAAATGAGAAGACTAAAAGGAGATGGATCAGCATAATATGGTCATTTTTTTTAAATTGTCAAACGTTGCCACAACTGCTTAGGAAGCCGTTCCATGTTCAGATGCTTCTTCGAATATGAAAATGTGTACGTGTTTTTTTTATTGACACATGTGCGAAGTTAAAAAATATTTTCCCCATTTTGTCTTTTTCTCCCTTTAGAGTTGTTTTGCAAAAGAATAGGGTAAAAGGCAGAAAAAATGATCGTATGAATGTCTTTATGCTAGAGTGCATACCTTTGTCAGCCGCTGATCAAAATGGGAACAAATGAGTGTGTCACCTTTTAGTACATATTTTAAAAAAAAAAAAAGGAAGGTCCAAAAAAGGACCGACTTACGTATGTAACATCTAATGGTTTACTTGGACAGAAAAATTTAAGGAGATATACTAAACGAAACAATTTATAAAATTTGCTGTTCGTCCATTTTGGCACACGTTTCGCTAATTGAGGAATTAAAATGATTAATGCTAATGTGGGCACTGCGTAATGAGCACATCTGGATGTAATAAAATTATCTATCTATCTATCTAGCTATCTATTTTTTTTTTTTTAGCCAAAGAAGGGTCCTATTTTATAAGACAACCATTTCGAATCCGTTCAACGCTTCAAATCCGATTTGCTCGCATAAGTGTTAAGGTTGTTAATGCTTTCCGAGTTAGGTACACAAAGTTGAAGTGGGGAAAGGAGAGGGGAGGGTCATCATTATGATCCCCCCAAAACTTAGTAATAAAGTTTATATTGAAAAATTCAAGACATTATTTTAGTTTTTTTTTTTTTTTCACTCATATGGTTTGAACATTCAAGGAATATTTCGAGCTGACGACTCGACTTAGTAGAACTTGTGTTTTGACCGCGAAAGTGTGTATGTAAAGTTATGCACTTAAGGAGTAAAAAGAATTCTCCCCCACCCTTTGTTGCATCTACTTGCAAAGATGAGCTAATTTTTATTCTTTTTAAAAAAATATAATAATAAAAAGTAGGCTATCCATTTTTATTTAACCCTAATGCTCTTTTCTTTTTGCACCATATTTGGAATGGCGCAAAGGTAAAAAAAAAAAATGCGGGATTCATATTGTAAGTGACAGTTGGTTCACTCGTTACCAAACAACAGAACAATTTGCACAAACAGATTGTCAAAGGATTGACAAGGAAATTGAATAGTTGCGTTTATCCTAAGTGGTATATTCTTTGCATTAAAGCATTTCCCCCTTTTAACCAAATGGTGAGCCATTTTTTTCCTGCATTCAAAAATAGAAATGTATTTTCATTTGCTCTTTAGTGTACTTAAATGTGACTAGCAAAATGTCACTAGTACCCATACACGTGGTGGAGTTTAGTCAATTGTTTTTTTTATTATATTAAATATTTACTTAGCCTTTTCCTCACAATGAATTAAGGAAACATAATTAGAAAGGTTGAAAAAAGTGTGTAGTAGTTTCTTCCTGCCAAATGCTCGCACGTTTTAAAATCACTAGCACGAAAGGGAGACAACGGATGGTTAGAAAAAAGAACGGTCGTTCTACAGTATTGAACCAAAGGGCTGTCCCCATTTTTGTAATTTTTAAAAGTGCCCGAATATTACGTATCATGAGTTCGCCTACCAGTTTATAAGCGCAACTGTGCACATCCATGTGGGCGGACGTACTATATATAACATAATGTGGGGATCCTTTATAACCTCTTTAAACATAATAAAAGATATACCCCCCATTTATCGTTTTCTTCAGAGGGGTTTCTTTCATTGGTTTATTGGTGTGAAGAAGAAAAGTATCATATAATAGGCACATTAATTTAGTGGGTCCTCCCCTAATGTGCAAAATTTTATAGTTAACATTAAAAGGGGGAAGGGGGCGAATGGATATAGGCCACTGAACTCAAATGATTAAAAGAGTTGCACATATATCTTTCCACATTGCTCATTAGTAACAACTAGTTCTTAAAAAAATGTTTAAATGAATAATCCCCATTTGGCTTTATCAGATTTAGCTACGTATAAACGAAGTTATGGTTGTCCATGGTGAATTATATTTTTTTTAATGAGTATGCCGATTAGAGGAAGATAAAAACTGCTAAATGGGGTAACGCAGAGCGAAAAAATAAAAGCATAAATTTTCGTTACGGCAGCGTAATGTTAAAGTTCTAATTTACTGAATCAAACTTAAAGTTTTTTTTTTTTTTTTAACATATTCAATTTAATGCTACCTATTTAATTTCAGGTTAGCAGTTTTTTTTTTTTGGAAAAATACTGAGCATATATAATATGGCTCGCCCCAATGTTATAAAAGCGCCTACGGTTTTCTTAACAAATATAATATATATGTCTTCAGTTCAGTTTATATATATTTTTTTTTTGCACATTAGTTTTGGTTGCCTTGCGTGCATAATATATCACATTTTTATATCAATTTTTTTTAACATTTGCTCGCATCTGTTGTCTAATTAATATTTGTCACGCTATAATATAAAAGGAAAATGGTTGCAGAATTAAATGCGTAAAGCAGATGTTTCATTTTGGTAACGGTTATTATTAAAAAAGAGAGTGAAAAGATAATTTTTTAAAGCTTATTTTGACAACCAGGAAGCATAAAAAAACTACGTCATTATTTTGTACAACCACTGTTCAGCAAAACATAAAAAAAAAGCATTGAAAGAAAATGGGCGCTGATCATGGCCATCATAACTATATCTTGGAACTGTTGCGAATTAAAAAAAAAATAATGTATTAAAGGAATGGACGTATTATGAATGCGATTTATTTATTTTTTTTTTTTATAAAGATGTTGTAAAAATTGTTAATCTGTTTTCACGAATAATATTTGTTTAAAAAAATGAACGCGCACTAAGAAGTGTTCTTTTTAAAAAAAAAACCCCCGTCGCGATACAGATTCGCGTCCGCATACCTGCTTATATGATAAGGTATGCGTAACCTAAAATTAAAGATTATTCTTTTTCTTTCCTGAAGTTATTATGCTTTTAAGAGTATTTTTATTTTAAAAAATACCATATATTTAAAAAAACAAAAAAGTTACTCGTATGCATAATAAATACATATTTATAATTATATTATACGTTGCACTTTTNAAAAAAGAATAGAGCTCAGATAATATTTGTAGTGTCATAATTTTTCTGATATTCCATGTCCTTTCATATGATTACTTAGATTACGTATATTTTTATATTCATTTTAAGAATTAAAAAGTTGCAAATCTGTTTT
>NC_020397.1:918259-927891 GCF_000321355.1 Plasmodium cynomolgi strain B
TCAAATATTAAGTGCTGTGCTTGAGATATTCTACTACAGAAAAAAAAGACCATTTATTTTTTTATTTCAGACGTGGTAATTGAATGAAATACGAGATGAAAGCAATAATGAATGGTTCCCTTTGTTTAAGGAAAATTTTCCTGTGTTCTATTTTCGTATTGGTATATCTCAGTTCTGCTAAGGTAAGATAAGGTCGCGTTGAAGAGCGCTAGCTGTCGTCCTCACGCAATGCGTTACGCTTTTGAGTGTGCACGGGCAGATGGGTAGACGGACAAAAAGGCAGCCTATAAAATAAATAAACTTGTACATAATATGTACGTGTTTGGGAGATACATTACCCCGTTTACTCAGTATCCTCCCTTTCCTCCTCTGTTCAGTGTGCGTACCGAGACGGATCTGACATATTGTACAGCGAAGACTCCACATATGATTTAGCAATCAACGAAGCATCCACCAACAGCTATGAATCTTTAGCAGCAAGTATTGAATCTCTAACAGCAAGTAGTGAGTCTCTAGCAGCAGGTAGTGAATCTCTAGCAGCAAGTAGTGAATCTCTAACAGGAAGTAGTGAATCTCTAACAGCAAGTAGTGAATCTCTAACAGCAAGCAGTGAGTCTCTAGCAGCAGGTAGTGAATCTCTAACAGAAAGTAGTGAATCTATAGCATCAATTAATGAATCCCTGAATGACTTTTATGGCAGCGAAGAATTGATATCATGTGAAGGAGAGCCAAATAAAAAGAGATTCATAGGAGATGTCTTAAGGGATGGAATATCTGAGGATGATCTATTAAGAGAAGATTTATTTCATGTACAAGAAGGATCCGAAGAAATGCTAAATGACGTCTTAAAAAATCATTCCCAAAAAGATTTATCTACTAGCGAAAATAGTTTATTCGAAGATGATCAGTCATTGAAAAGTGGCTTCAGAAAAAACTGCTCAGAAACTAGTCTGGACAGCTATATGGGAAGTTTTAAAAATGGAAGATCTAGACACGGATTGGATATAGATTCGGATCCACATAGAAGGCCTACGCATGGAGGTAATGAACCACAAGGAGAGGAGAAATCTGTGAACTTCAAAGAACATCTAGGGAGACAAAGGAACCAACAAAGGAATAGTGTAAATATAAAATTAAAAAATTTTTACGGAGAAGAAAAAATGTATAATTCGAAGAAAAATAGATTTATTATAAAATTTATGTACTATCTGCCGTTTGTCCCAATTGTTGCAGTGATAATAATTTTAATGATTCTTCTACTCACGACCCCCAAGATTGGTTTGACTTTTTTGTTATGTAGCCCTGCTGTTATAGCAGCTTTTATATACGTGATGTATTCAAACAGAAAACAATTCAAACGTACATTTGGAACAAGGAGATAAAAGCCATATAAATTAAAAAAGGGAGGCGGGAAAATATCTAGATTTTTTAAAAAGTTAGACAAAATCTTGTTTGACGATTTGGATGGCTTTTAATTGGTAAACGGAGTTGGGTTCATTTCTCAATGCTATTCTTATGAATCATTAAAATTATAATTTATGCACTTGCTATCAGTTTGGGAATCATCTATTCCGAAGTTAAAAAGTATTAGCATAATAAGCTTTTTTAGTTTGCAAAAATGTGGATACATGATAAATTTGTATATGATATGTTCACATTTTTGTAGGCATTTTTGAAATAGACTAATGTCACTAGGATAGGTCCTATTTCAATGCTGCATCGTCTTCTTTTTTCTAATTAGTTTTTTCGTTTTCTTTTTTTACATGTCTTCTGAGATTGACCTTTATGTTAGAATTATCCTTTCTTCTCTTTCATTTCACCGCTATTCCATTTCTCCATATTTCTGTAAGAATGATACACGTTTTGTGTGCTTACTAAATTGTAAAGTCTTAATAAAATACTTCAACGCACCACTGTCTGCATTATTAATTTTGTTTTTGAAAAAATTAACATATTGTTATCCATTTTATTGAAGAATTTTCACAACTATGAGATGGTTATGAAACGCTTCATACGGATGATTCTCTTTTAAGACATCTGCGAAGGCGCTTGCTCAGGTTAATTAAAAAGAACGAATCCCCGTTTAGAGCATTAAAAGGTGTTCACATGCTAGCTGTATTTTTTATTATCCAACTGCATGATTACCTTTTTTGTACACTATTGCGAAGGATGGGGGAAAATATGCAGCTAAATATTGTTTCATTGTTTGGCAAAGAGAGTGCTATTTTTCAGGGGAACACAAAATTGTTTTCTGGAAAGGCATATTTAAATGAATGCAATAATAATTGAGTTAACAAATGATGTGGNGTGTTTTTCTTTGCATTGCGTTCTTCCGATTTGTTATCATAAAAAGGGGAAATTATTCAAATGTGTAGTGAAGTGATGCCATTCTTTTTTTGTGACTATTTTTTTGGGGAGGTTTACACATACGGCATAACATCACTGTTAAGTTTGATTTTTTCGGAAAGGTTAACGTGCGGCATGGTAATCCAAGTGCCACTACAGTTAGAGCTAATGGAGTGTTTTTTTTTTTTTTTTTACACAAGCAGCTTCTTCACCTTTGCAGGAACATTAATATGTGAACCAAATTTGTTGTAGGCTTGCCTCTATTTAGACAGAACAGCCATTATGAAGACTAAAAAAATAGTTAATTCGTTCGACAGGGACATACCAAACAATTAGGATAGAGTTTTATTTTTTTTTTAGCAATTTCGTAGGTCGCACTTTGATTTGTTTGCCCGAAGAACAGTCACGGGGAATCCCATCGAGCGAGCCTATGCAATGTGCTAACTGAAAAAAAAAAAAAAAATTAATAAAATAAAATAAAGTAAAATAATATTAATAAAATTCAGAAATTTTTTTTGTTTGAAATGAACGAGGGTGTTCCAAGGTATAGCAATTTTCATCCCTATTTTTTCAAAATTATGACGCGCAATATTTTAAGATACGAAATTTTTTACGTAATCAATTGCTTCATGAACAAATTACGAGTTGGTCTTTTAATTTTTTCCTCTCGCAGGCTGCTATATTGCCTGTATGATCACAAAATTGCAATGTTAAATTGGCAGAGAAGAGGAAGTTCAAATTATAAACCTGCGCATACAACGAGGATGCCTGTCTTCTCTGAGTTTTTTACATGCCAGATCAACATTTACACTTTTGAGGAGTAGTGAGCATTATCATGTATGTACACATGTATGTACGTGTATATGTGGAACATAAAAGGGAACGGTCCAAAAGGTGAAGTAGTAGGAGCGCAGCCGAGCTATACCTTTAGAACAATAGTTCCTATGCTATGACTTAAACGGTTTTATTAAATAATGCCTCACTGAAGGTGGAAAGACAAAAAAAAAATTTCCTTTGTCATTGTTCTTGAAAATGTGAAAAGATGAACCGCGCTTATATAACGATGATGATATGGTATTAAGAACTGATCAGATTTGTTCATACTACTTCCTACACACACATACCTTTTCGATTCATGCACAGTACCCATTAGGCGCAAATGAAGTTTTTTTTCATCGGTCAAAGCAGGCGCAATATGCGTACATATTTCCTTTTTTTTTTTTTTGAAAAAAAAGGGAAATGTGCATGGCACAATTTTTGTTGTGTAAACTGGGGAGGAACTTATTGTAGAGGGAAATTTAAATATGCCATTTGGGGGGATTAATTGCGAGCTATTTGACCTTTTAAGTTTGAAAATGTCCAGGCGTTTTTATCCGCGATGTGAATGTCCCCCGCCTCAGGAGTTTTATTTCTTTAATGTTGAGGGAAATATTTACGAGGGGGAATTCATTTTTGCATACTTAGAAGCAGCATGCTTATATACATATATATGTATAAGTATAAGTATGTAGGTACCTAAATTGTCGTGCCCTGCTGCGCCGCGCGAGGCAATGGCGGCAGGGACAACAACTATGCGTTTAAAAAATTATTTGTCGGAGCATTATAAATTCTCCGTTTGTTTAGTGTCATTTCCATGCAGATGACCCAACTGAAAGTTAATACGGTGTATATATATGTAATATATAAGTATCTTTTCTTTGTAAAAGCTGACAGCAATTTTTTTCGCTTTACCAGGAGATCATGATCTAGGCAAGAGTTGAGTTAATACTTACGTTGATATCAACATCGATGGCAATATTAGTAAGATGAACTAGCGCCAGCTCTCTGTTTCGTAATTAGAAATCTAAAAAAAAAAAATGAACAAGAGAGAACGTCTCAAAAGAAAGGAATAATGAGGAAGAAAATGATGCAAGGATAAATAAACAATCGTAAAAATATCCCTCAAAAAAATCCTTAAACAACAAAATGGAGATAAACTTCTATACACTCTTCAAAAGGTGACAATTGGGCTTTAATAGTCTTTATACAAACAAATGGAAAAAAAAAAAATTGCGGTATTACATAAATATTCTAAAGGAGGGAATATACTAAATGAATTTAATGCATGTAGCAATCCCCCGGTCCCTCTTTTTACATTTTGCGAAGAGCCCCTTTTGGTTACAGCAGAAGGGGGGGAAAAAAAACAAATACTTTGAGAATAAATTGTTTTCATTTTAATTAACGCCTTTGCTTGAGTGAAGTTTATAAATGTATATAAATATGTAAATATTTATTCACTTAGAAAACAAAATTGGCGATTCATTTTTCTAAAATTAAATTGCCCTGTTACAAATAGGGAGAAGATAAAACACATTATTTATTCTCCGGATTTACCAATTTTAAACTCGTTTAAGCGCGTATCGATTTAAATTACGGGGGGGAAAAAAAAATTAAGTTATGCAAATGTATAGCCTATCCCTTTTTACGTACGGTACTAATGTGCTTTTTTTGCATGACAAACTTGAAGTGTTTTCTTCTCTTCTCCTTTTTTTCGTAATTTTTATGAATTCCCAAATTTAATGTAAAAATTTGAAATTTAATTTTATAACAATTATATCTATATCGACATGAGCAATAGAATTATTTTTAGAATACTTCTACGCAATAAAGGATGGCCTATTGTTTGTAAAACTGCATGAGGCGCTACCTTTTTTTTTTTTTTTTTCAAAATAAATAGGGTACAGATATAATACATTTTTTAAAGTTTTTTTTAATATATTTGGTTAATATTTATTAAAAAAATTTATATCACTAGGAATATCAAATTTTATGAAAATTAAGCTTGCTTAACTAAAGCAAAATAATACATTTTATTTGGCATATAATTAGGATTAGGTAAATATTTTTACTTATAAAAAGCTTTCATAATATAGATACCTTAGCTCAAGTTTTTGTTTTCAAAATTTTTATCATTCTGTTTTTTATTTCCAAAACAAAATTTCTGTCGAAACTTTTTTGTTATTCTTGCCTTATTTCACTTGCTACTGCCTTGCCAGTTATACTAAAAAAAAAAAAATAAAATAAAATAAAATAAAAATAAAATAAACAAAAATAAAAATAAAATAAAACAAAAAAAAAAAATAAGATAAAATAACAGAAATAACCTCATTCTTATAAATATTATTAATCTTAAAAACAAAATGGTTGCAAAGAACGCTTTTTCATGCGAAGTTGCGGAATTCCAAAAGAAGGAAAAATCAAACGTCCACAAGTACAGTGGAAAGGCCCTTGCATTAACCCTCCTGTTAGTGCTCATAGGATGCAGCGCCAACGTGGTACGTGTATTCTCCCCTGATTTTAAGAACATATCAAAGCATTCTTCCAAATTATACGATTTATTATTTATTAAATGGGTATATTACTTTAAATGTTTTTTTTTTTTTCTATGTAAAAAATGATTCACCCCTCTCCTTTTTTATATGTCCCTTTTTTAGCCTACCTTTGAGAATGCAAAAAACTGCGGAAATGGTGTAGAAAAAAAATTCAGTGGAAAAAACATGAGAATTTTATTTGTAAACACGGAAATGTTATGTCATTTGATAGTGAAGAAAGCTTAGAGGATTTAGACACGCGATCTACTACTGTGGGGGGTAACGATGACACTTTTTCTTATTCCAGTAATGAATCCTTGAACCCATCTGAGAGAGAAAATTTATTAAAAGAAGATGATGATGATTATTACTATTATGATTTTTCAGAATTTTTGTCCAAAGAGAAATTTAACGAGAATAACTTTATAACTTTGAATAACAAATTCAAGGGGAAAATGAAAAAGCCAATATCTATCCTTTGCGCTGTGACATCTGCGATAGTACTGTACTATTGCCCACAAGTGTTGATTCCTATTATGATACTGTTAATCATTTTTGCAATAGGATTGGGTATACATTTAAAATTCCTTAACAAACATAAAAAAAGAGAAAATGATTTCTAGGAAATAAGAAAGAAAAATTATATATCCATTTGCTTTCTCATGAGGAGAGATATTAGTGGGGCATAAAGGGGAAAAAAAAAAAAAAAAACTGCGAAGGGATTATGTGCCGAAATGTTGAAAGGAAAAAGTGCCACTTGGTTATACTGTTATAAGAGTCTTAAATGATAATATAAAAATGTTTGCTCTCCATATGCATACAAAATGTGCTTCAAAAAATTTGTCAAGAATTTATTTTTACAATTTAATTTGGGATTTTTTGTTTTAACCCATTAGCAGAAGAAAGTAGTACTCCCAAAAAAAAAAAAAAGAAAAAATGTTTTTTTTTCACGCTTTGTTATTTTGTCGAGTTTTAAGTTTAGACGTCTGAAGCGAGAAATGGATTGCCACCCGCTGTGTATATTTTAATGTTTATTTTTGCTCCGAAAAAATGAAGCTCTGCACATGTTATATTTATAATATGTACATTTGTCTAATGCGTAATGTTTAAGCTTAGAAAAGGGGGAACACTTATATGCCTTCATTTATTCTCTTTTGTTTGAATCCGTTAATTTGCTTTTATTTGTTTTNTGAAAATAATGCATGTAATTAATCAACTCGTAATATATATTCGCTTTGAACTTTTTAATTACGATTTCGCAATATGGATATTTAAAAAAAGCCTCACTATGTGATGAGAACATGATGCATCTTTTTAATCGATCAAGTTTTGACTTGAAACAAATAATGCATCCACTGAGCCGAATGCAGTGTTGGTCGAAGTATTTTCTAAAAAAGAGATATATGCCATACGAATTACCTTTCTAATTTGTTATGTTTAAAAAAAAAAAAAGTTGAAACTTGAACTGAGCAGAGACAAATGCACCCTTGAAATTGTTTGTATGGTTGTACATATTTACATGAATGTTCTGATCATTCTTTAAATAATAATAATAGTTTAATCTTGCTAATGGTCCATTTTGTTTGGATGTATATACCTTTATATCTATCTCAAAAAAGTTGAATATTTTAAATATGAAATAACTTAAGGTGACCTCAGTTGTATGAATGATAATATCTTTTTGTTAAATGGTTTTGATTTGTCTTCTGAATTACGGTCACTCATTTTAAGATGGTACGATAATTGGTTAACCATTTGATCGACACACAACATGGTTTAGTTATGAAATTCATGGGCAATGTGGAGCTATCTTTTTTTAGGGGTTATTTTTAGCTCATACCTATGGAATCAAAAAATTTTATCATTTTCGTTGCATGAGTGAACCTAATAGAAAGTAAACTGTCAATATTTAATTTTGCATAATGTCAGTGAGTGCTATTTTTTCATTGATACCACACGGTGCAAATGAAATTAATGAAGCATTACAGATGTGACAGGATGAAACGTTAACCTCAAGAATACGATGTTCTAATAAAATAAATGGTAAGGATTTAATTACTGTACTCTTGCAAAGGGTTGTGGAATTACCAATATAATTGGTGTAGCCAACTCAGTAGATATACAATCAGTTAACTATATGTATAAATCGCAAAAATGAATGAATTTCTCTACTTACATGTTATGATAGCATATTTTTTGGGCGAAAAAAGGGAAATTTTTATCAGCTAATTAAAAGCGAACAAACAGCGGTTATATCATAAAAGCACTTGCACTGTGTCAAGCGCACAAAATTTATAGTCACACAAGTACAGGAATATATTAGGGGAAATTTATTACATATTTTATGTTATAATCATGTAAAAATTAGCACAAAAAAAGATATGTTATGATTTAAAGATACAATGAAGTGTAAATTCCTAATATTAAAGGAATTACGAATGATAGCACTAGAGCAGGGGGGCTGGTTATCATTTTTTTTTTTTTAATTCTTTTATATGTAAAATTGGAAGAATGGAGACACCTGGACAGTTTGTGCAAAATGAAATACAGCATAATAGTCATTACATTGATGTAATTTATATCTCCTTTGTGATTATAACCAGTGGGAATTATTTCTGCATAAAAATATTTGAATAATTATTTTTATTGAAAAAAAGAATGTCACTGTATAAATAAGTAAAGCCAATTTTTATGTTATCCATAAAATTTACCTAAAAGAAGCAAGAAAAATAACTGTGGGACAACCCGAAGTGGTCACAAATAAGAACCAAACTACAAAGGTAAACAAATTATTATGAAGTACTTTTTTTGAAAACCAAAACTTATGCTATTCTGGAATGAAAATTCTATCAGTATGAACGTTTTAGTTTACGGGGAAAAAATAATTACTATAAAATGATACTGGAATGATGTGAAAAGAACAAAAATTAACAATACATATGAACATATACATCTGCTTACGAAATAACATTCAAGGGGAAACAATGCAGTCCATCTATGGAACAAATGCAGACTTAACGATTAAAAAGAGAGGACAATATTACAAGGGGTGGGCGCTATTGGAAAAATTGACATTTAAAAGACAAATAAAAAGGTAAAATGTAAGAATTCATCTGTTTCTTTCGCGTACAATTGTTCTATTTTGGCATACATTGTTCAATATATTGTGGTAATTCAAACAATTTATTTTTTAAGGGGGGTAAATCAACGCTTATGTAACTTTTGTTCTCAGTGAATCACCAGTTCTTTTAGTTATTTTAATCATTCGCAGGATGTGCTGGTGCAGATGGCTTTTTTGTTGCGGCTTATTTCGCTGCGACCTGTTTTTTCGGTGCAGCTGGTTTTTTCGGTGCAGCTGGTTTTTTTGGTGCAGCTGGTTTTTTTGCTTTGGATGTTTTTTTGGAAGGTTTTTTTCGGGTTTAAGAATTTCCATTGAGTACAATAAAGGCTTTATGTATTTATCATAATCTGAGCTTCGAGTATGTTCTTCTAATTTTTTGAGGGATTCAGTTAATTTGTCCACATCATTTTGGAATGCCTTGCATTCGGGAAATTTTCTTGGTTTGGTAATTCCATTTGGGGAGTTGTTTTTTTACAAATATTACTATACTAAATGGGGTAATTTAAAAAATTTAATAAATTTGTATATATGCTTTTATACTATAATAAATGGTGAATGAAAATAAAAAAAAATATATGTATGAATATATATATGGGAAAAATATATTAGACATAGGAGCAATGACTAACTAATTGATCAACCACACTTCCAGAACATGAGACGAATAAGGAGGAAAAAATAAATAAGGATGCGTATAAAGCTTTCATTTTTGATAGTATATGATTATTTTTTATTTTTAATTTTAAATTGGGGTTAGCTCTATTTTTTTTCGATTTAGTAATAAACTATTATATTGCTTTGCCTTAGTATTGCGA
>NC_020397.1:927901-931351 GCF_000321355.1 Plasmodium cynomolgi strain B
ATTATCATTGGTCCTCATATTTTTGTGAAATTCTTTGGGAAAAATGTGGGCATTTATCTTATGTAATTCATAATTTAACCAATACTTTATGTATGCCATATCGGCGTATTCAGTAGTGTTTTTTGATATAGACGTTGGTTTTAAAATTTTTCAATTAAACAATGAAAACGTGA
This sequence comes from Plasmodium cynomolgi strain B, assembly GCF_000321355.1. Taxonomy (NCBI): domain Eukaryota; phylum Apicomplexa; class Aconoidasida; order Haemosporida; family Plasmodiidae; genus Plasmodium; species Plasmodium cynomolgi. Next base: position 928,075 of record NC_020397.1, read on the forward strand.
ACAAATATTAGGAAGTTTTTCTGCAGTTTCATAGTCGGCTGATTCAGATAATTTGCATTTTTCATTATATATATTACAATTCTGATCATCGTAACAGAATCTTTCAACTTCTAGATACTTATCAATGTGTTCATAGAAGATATACTAAAATAAAAAGCAATTAACATATAATAATATGTGCAAAATTATTTTTATTAAAAGTATTTCTCTTTTATGCAATTAATAGGCACATTCTTATGAATATATGTAAACTAAAAAGTATAAAAGCGTGAAAAACTACTCCATCTTCCACGGTAACATCAGTACATGATAGGCTACCCATTCCGTTGCAAAGAGATTACATTAAGAGTTATAATAAATATTTTAGTATGGAATTAATATGTATTGCAAAACATTAATTGGGGTATAATACAGATATAACAACTTGAATTTAATAAGCGGAAATAAAATTTTTCTAAATATTATAATATTTATTAAAAGATCTTCATCTTAGTAAAATTTGGGACAATTTTGCTATTTAGTTTTATCTACAAAATAAGAAAAAAAAATAGTTAAAAGTTGGATGTTAGAAAAAAAGTATTTATATTTATTAAAGAATATTTTTATCTAAATATTTATTTATGTATTATAATTAAATCATAGAATACATTTCTGTAGAAACAAAAACGCGATATAAAAAAAAAGTTTCTAATGAAAAAATCGAATTTATATTCTGTTAAGTATTTTATGTAAACGTGACGTTTTCATAAAATAAACATTAATATTTACAATTTAGCGTAATGCATATTGAGCTGTTATACATATTAATGCTTTTATAATGTGGGTTTAGGAAAAGTTTTAATATACGTATTTTGAAAAAGTAGCACCATTTTTCTTCTTAATTTTAAAAATTAGTTATAATTTTGTTCTTAAAGAAGAAAAATATATTTTTCTTTCTGGAAAATTCTTCTTTCGATAATCCTAATTTTTTTGTAGTTTCAATTTTTAAAATGTATAACATTTTTTTATTAAAATTGTAAATATCTATCACAACATAAGCTTTTATAATATCTATACACTTATATAAAGTAAAAACAAGAAATATGTTAAAATATATGAATTTGGAAAAAAAAAAGAAAATATTCTTGAGTTTTAGGAAATAATCATTTTTTTGAATTATTCTTTTTGTTTTTGTTTACCAACCGTTTCTATATTTCGTCCAATAATATATTCTTTTTTAATTTGATTTCTTTTGTTGAAAAATAAGTTGTTTGGGTAATTTATTCAAATTATGTATATATTAAATGCATGCTTTTTTTTATAATATTCCATAAAATAATTTTTTTTTTTTCTCATTTTTTGCTAAGTTGTTCAGTTATTAGCTTAAACTTCTGAGACAAAAGAGAAGCAATCCTGTTGAGCTTTTAATGTTTACTTTTGCCTTTAAAAAACGATGCTTGTTATATTTTCTTTAGATACCATGTATAATTCATAACGTATAAGCATAAAAATCGCCTCGTAAATATATCTTCATTTATGCATTTCTGCTTGAATCTTTTAATTTTCCTTTATTTTTATTTTTTTTCGAAATTGTATATCTATTAATCAGTTGGTTATATTTTTTTTGAATTTATTTACGATCCCGCAGTATTGACGGTTGAAAGAATCTTTACTATTATATGAAAACATAATTATCCTTTAATCGATCCAATTTTAACATGAAAAAAAATTAGTTCGTTGCACTGCATGCAGTTTGGGTAGAAATATTTTCTAAAATAGAGTTATGTAACTTTTGGTATTACTTTCTAATTTTTTATGTTTTAAATAGATTTGATGCTTGAGCTGAGCACACAGTAACTTGCGCTCTATAGCTTGTTCTTATGGATTAAACTTAAAATGATTTTTTTTATTTATTTTTTGAATATTTGTCCAACATAAGCCTTGTTAAGGTCCCATTTTGTGCGATATATCACTTTATAGAACTGCGTAAAGGGGTTTATAGTATTATATATGTGATATTTTAAAGTGTCCTATAATTACATGAAAGGTGGCCTTGTACTGTTCAAAGATTGTAAATGGTTGCCCAACCGCCTGTCCCTCATTTTAAGATGATGCAAAAGTGGGATTATCCATTTTGATCTCCTACAATGTCTTTTTTTTTTTTTTGGTACATCATGGGTGGTAGGATCTATGATTTTTCAGGGAACAATTTTAGATTATATTTATGAATGAGAAAAAAATATTGCCTCTTCTCTTGTTTTTTGCGAAATTATGAAAATGAAACTATCAATTTTCAACTTTGCATAATATCAGGCAGTGCTTTTTATTCTTAATTTTCAACGAATAAATGCAAATAGTTCGATTGTACAAATGTGATATGGTAAACCGTTCATCACAAATATGCGGTTATTCTAATAAAACCGATACCAATGTTTTAATTTTTGATCTTTTTGTAAATGATTCTAAAATGACCAATCTAATTGGAGTAGTAAACATAGTATGTAAGCGTTCAGTTAATTGTATACGTAGATCGTTAACATGAAGGAGTTAGTTTACTTGGGTAGCGCGATAAAATATTTTTTTGACAAAGGAAGGGAATTATTTTTCCCGCAACTATCAGTGAAAAAACAATAGGTAAGCTATAAAATGGATGTAATGATAAGCATGAAGAATTTATAATTACTTATCTATCGAAAGGTTATGAAGAGACCTTTAATTTTAGGCTATTACTATCGTAAAATAACAACTTATAATTTAGTATAAAACATATGAATCAATATTTAACGACTCAAATTGGTGAAAATAAGGATTCATAAAGGAAGTAAAAACGATAGCTATAGAGAAAGATATTTCTACAGTTTTTCCACCCGTGCGACTACGTTGGGTGCAGCCATACATATATAAATCACGATGGGTTGTATGTCATGTGGTTCTTCAAAATAAGGGCTATTCCAACATTCGCCTTAACATGTCCTTTTTTTTATATACTCAAGGTAGACCCTCATATTGGATTAACATTTAATTATGCAGAAATAATAAATGGATAATAAATCGATGTAAGGTATTTATAGCTTTTTATGTGGTCTTTATGCGATGTAAAAATCATGCTAATGGGAAATTTATATTTGAACATCAAAATGAAAATTACAATATAGGAGAGAAGATGTAATTTTAGTGTATGCCCCTATAAAAAGGGAATTTTTTTAAGGTACAATTAAAAAGTAATAACAATAAAAAAAATGATAAATGAAAATTTTACATACTATGAACTGTAATAGTTGCGTAATAACCTATCAGG
>NC_020397.1:938031-938309 GCF_000321355.1 Plasmodium cynomolgi strain B
AAAATCATTCCTTTAGTATTTAATTGGTTTTCTGAAACCTTTTTTTCTGTCAAAGCTTTTGTAAGATTCTCTTATTCTCTGAAGTTTTGCAAATTTATATCCATAGTAAGAAATCATTGCAAAGAATGTGAATGACAAGAACGCAAAGATGTTCGTGTAATATAAGGTTGATTTAAATACCAACATTAACATTAAAATACCCATGTTTATTGTTGGTGGTAAGTACACTCTAAATTTTTTCATAAAGTGTTTGTATTTTCCTTTTCCGGTTTTATATC
>NC_020397.1:938639-939239 GCF_000321355.1 Plasmodium cynomolgi strain B
GTAGTCCTCTTTTGATTTCATTGATACTTCTCACGTCATCAAATGATGCATCTAAATTGCGGTAGCTCTTTTTTTGGAAACTGTCCTCATGCATTAGGTTGCTAAAAGTGTTTCTGAATACCTCATCGTGTACTAAGTCGTTTAAACTTTTTCCAAAAGCATCATTTTCTTCGTCCAACAAGTCAATGAGTTTATTTTTTAAATGTGCGTATTGACCTCCTTGTGTGTTTCCAATTAGGGTGTGGCCTGTTAACAATCTGCTGGTTCTGACGGCATTTTCTTGGCATGCTGCGCTATCCCATGATTCAACAAAGGTATATGACTAAAAAGGAAAACAAAAATGTTCACCAGTTTATGGCATATATATTTGCATATAATATATATGTAGTACAGAGCAACAAGGGGAATAAGGGCTTATACGACGAGGAAACATATATGTAGAAATATATTAGCTCCCCAACGGGGCTGGGGGGACGCAGGGATGAAGCAAACATCAAATGTTAAAATGTAATATATATTTTGCTCAGTTGTAATTTTTGCATACAAGTACTAAAAGGGAGCACGTGAAAATTTTTGAGAAAACGGAAAATTTGCTAGTTC
>NC_020397.1:944379-945181 GCF_000321355.1 Plasmodium cynomolgi strain B
AAATAATATATTATAAAAAATAAAATATTATAAATGATAAATATTATATAATAATTAATTTTATATCATAAAATAATGACAATAAATAGCTTATAACTCTAAAATAATTTAGTTTAGGGCTCAATTTATAAATTTCATAAAATAGTTACGCAAAACTCACTTGACGAAAGCGATTTAAGTTTTTGTTAGAATTTTAAAAATTTGCAGAAAGTCTTCATTTTAAAATTTTAAAAATCAGAATAACATTTCAGTTTTAACATTTACTTAGAGAAATACTTGATTTAATAGTATTTATTATTTTTTTTTTTTTCAATTTTATGCATTAATTTTAAAATTATAAATATTTGTGTGCATATAATTTATGTACAAAATATATATATTTTTTTTTCTGAGTTTATATTTTTCATATGCCTTTTATCATAAAATTATAATTGAAGTGTAGAGTTATTTTATAATTTAAGTTTATATATAACTATATACTGTTAAAAAGATAATGTTTTTGTCTTGAATAATCGTACAAGAGAATCAAGCTACTGGTCAATTTAGTTTTTAATTTAAAAAAGGAATATACTTTAACTTTCAAGAGTAGTAATAAGTCAAACTCTAGAAATATGAAAGCAAATGTGTTATCTGTTTTATTTAGCGTTATCGCTGTGGCCTTTGTGTTTTGGCAATCCGGTACCTCGCACGATATGAAGTAAAATTTACAAGCCAACTTTTTTTTTATGCATTTGTGTTACCCATATATATGTGAACACGATTGCGTATATGTGCATATATAGAAATATATATATATATATAT
>NC_020397.1:945201-946317 GCF_000321355.1 Plasmodium cynomolgi strain B
GCATTTGCGACTTGGGCAGCTGCTGATTTCTCTTTTAAACCCATGCTTCCCAAGCATAGTAAGAGTGAATGTTTTTCAGTTTCTTAAATACGCTATGATTTTTTTCCCCTGTAGAAATCCTGCTGAGTACTCGAACCATGGGAAAAATGTATACACCGCTAAAAGCGTCGGACGATTAGAAAGAATTTTAAGATCAGATAATTTAAATATATTCCAAGAATATGCAGGCTTACAGGGTCAAGTACGTAATAACGTGATGGAAGGTATGACCAACGTTTCTGGGTTAAGCACCCCATTAAACATTCAAATTATACAAGAACAAGAAGAACTGTATGAAGAACAACTGGACGAACTAATTGATAAAATAACTGATACGTGGAATGACACATTTATAAATATGGTAGAAGATTACATCGATTTCACAGAACGAAATAATATTATAGATGGGGAATGGAAATGCCAAATGTGGAATCAAAGATGGTACAGATATTTACAATACTTAGTTGGTAGTTTGAACGAAGTTATTGAAAATGATAACTATCCCTTGGAAACAAAGGAGTACATTTCAGATGAATTCCTTCATTGGGCTAACCATGATTTTATATGGTTTTTAAGTATAGTTAAAGCAGAGTGGGATAGAAGAGTGGAATTACGTGGATCTCCACCCGTACGAGCTTAATTCGGGAAATATTGCACTATATGCCTCAGCTACAGATGCGCACAGGAATTCCAAGTCATCTACAAATAAATACTCATAGGAAGCAAAACGATTTTTTTTAAATTGTTTGCTTTAGCGTTCACGTTGCAAATTTAGGAATGAATCGCCTTTGGCTAAAATTTAACATATAAAACAAACAAGTTGGAGGAGGTGGTGTATGTCGCCTTGCGCGCGGCCAGGTGAGAGGATCATCCAGAAGATGTTTGAAAGGAAATTCCCAGTTTTAACTTTTTTTTTTGTTAAAAATTTATATCCTTCAATAGTTTTACGACTATTTATCATGGTAACATATTTAGACATATGTGTACAATATCAGAATTCTAAGCCCTTTTTTTTTTTTTTTTTTTTTTGCCTTGAATAAAGGAGTTTGGGAAGGGTTACTCGATCAAACCAAGTAA
>NC_020397.1:946417-949517 GCF_000321355.1 Plasmodium cynomolgi strain B
AGTGCGTGAGAAGAATTGTGTTCCACAGCGCATTTTTCAATAAAAAGAGGCAAGGAATATTTGCATTATCATTTCTGAGTAAATTTTCTCTTTTGTTTTTGTTCATCCGAGGAATTATCGGGTTAGTACAAAATAACCAGAATGTAAAATGTGCAAAAATATTATTGTCTTAGAGGGAAGTATACTAATGTGAAGCGGTGGTAGGTCGAGGACATCAGTTTCACGACGCAGCATTCAAATGTTACAGGGGACCCCCCGTTTTATGCATTTGTGTACATTCATCTTGGATCAAACGCGTATGGAATGTTGTAAAGAAGATATGCTAAGAGCGTTAATGGGACGAAGCAAACAAATTTACACCTTAGGAAAAATTAAAACAAAGTAGAACCAAATAATGATGATATCATGAGAAAACTCCATGTAGTAATGCAGTAGACAAACACGCATTTCAGCGCACGAAGTTAGAAGGATGAATGTTTAACAAGATGTGTGAACGGAAATAGTATACATAGCGCTAGTAGGTGGATTAATATGATCGTGTTACGCATACGATTTTTTTAATCCACTTGGACTGTAAAAAGATAAACACCCAGGAATGTTAGGAAAAAATTATTAACTTGTATACATGAGTATGTGGTATATATACTTCTGATGACATTTTTTTATTTTTCACATGCATGAGAATTACGTAACAAACAGGAGGGAAGGTAGAACCATTATTTTTTTTTTTTAAAGTAAATATATTAACATGCCGCATATATATGTCTATATATGCACTTAATAACAAACACCTTTTGTCTTTTTATTATATTTTTTACGATGAAATTTTATCTTATTAAAGTAATGCTTTTGTTTATTTGACTTCATTGTTTTTTTTTTCTCCCTAATAATAAACACGTCTGTGCCATGTAATTATGCATCTTATGTTGCTATGACGTCATTTGTTAACACTAATTTATGTGTACTATATAAACAAAAATTCAGTTAAACTTTACGTATTATTTAAAAACGCAAAAAAAAAAAAAAAATTATTTTAATAATATAACTTGTAAAAATAAAAATGGTAGGTACATATAAAATGTCGTTATTGGTTATGTAGTTTATTAAAATGTATATTTTGTGATATGCGCACGTGTTGAGCACGTAAACAGACGAAGATCAATTTGGTTTTGAAGCACAAATGAATGGTGTGGATATTTCCATGAAATAAATGTATTGATGTGGATAAAAAAAAAATATATAGTCTTTTTTTAAACGCTACGTGGCATGGGAAGCAACGCACTCGCTTCAAAGCGCGATTCGACATTTCTTTCAGAAATCCTAACCATGTCTTGCGGGGTGTTACGGAAAAATGTCAAAATGTCAAAATGTCAAAATTGCGCAACTTAGGCCGCGACCACTGGCGCTGAGAATCATCGAACGACGAAGATTTCTACTTCATGGACACACATTTTTGCGTTAAAAATTGCAGCGATTAAATTTTATACCTACACAGTTCTGCAGTAGTAACAATATCAAACATTGTTTAATAATGTAATAAAGCCCTTAAAAAGTGTACACAAAAACAACGCAGAAATTTTTTTTTTTTTTGCAGAAAACAGACTTTCACGAATGCCCCAAAATGTATCAGTGGTATAATTTTATTTATTACTAAAAAAAAAAAAAAAAAGAAATTACGTGTAAGCATTTATCGCAAAAATAGGAACAAAAAGTTAGCGACCTACTAAAAAGAACGTAATGGTGTATACATAGGAATTTTGCGCAGAACATAATGTTGTGTGAAAATAATAAAATGAATTGCATACAGCGTTGTACGGGTCTTATTTTAAAGACTTATGAGAAGAACGTCTTTTTTGGGATGTAAATTCTGTACGCCGATAATAGAATTGTTGAATTTTTTGAAAACGTGACCTATATAGTATATTTTTACTATTTTGTAAAGATAGTATAATGCCATTATGGCAGCTACGCCCGCAAGGAGTATAGAGGAGTAAGAAGCAAATAATGAAAACGAAGACGGAAGAATGCCCTTTGCAATTGTGTAGGTCATTTTTAATACAAACGAAGCTAACGGAATTGCGAATAGAGGAAGAAATAACTTGTATCTTTTCATAGAATGTGCTAATTTTTGAAATTTACCCTGACCCTTCATAAAATACGGATTGGCATTTGACATACCTTTTAGAAAGTAATACATTTCGAATTCAAAGTGGTCATCCAGTTCTTTTAAAAATGTAGGCATTATTGACGCACTTTTTTTTTTTCCTTGAGAGGGATGTTCCAGTGAGTCGAAACTCTTTTGCCTTTCCTCTTCTTCTTCTGTTTCGCTACTATCATCACGTTTTGAATCATCCAGCGTTTTTTTAGAGCCCTCGTCATAATCACCCTTTAACGCATCAAATGGGTCGTAATAATTGATTGTAGAATCGAATGTATCCAAGGTTTTTTTATTACATACCTCCTTTGATGATTCAACTTTTTTTTGAAATAGACAATCAGTTATGAATGGGTTGAATTCCTTTCGAGAAGAGTCATCCTGTTTTAATTCGTCCAAGCGATGTCGAAATATTTGAACATCTCCTTTTAGTAAATTTTGAATTTTACCCTTTAATGGTGGGCATCTTTGTTGAAAATGTTCATCTGCTTCTTCCATTAACAATCTCCTATGTCTCACGCCTAATGTGACAATGGTGTCCTTTCTATAGTACGCTTTTTGGGAGTTGTTCTGAAAATGGGGTATAATCACAGAATAGGTTAAATAAGTATGTATTTATATTATGCTCTACTGTTACGAAGTTCCCCTTTTTTAAATCAAAATGAAGGGAAGCTTAAAAGGGTAAACATTTGTAATGTTCATTTTGTTTGGGACCCACCGCATCAGGGTATTTCCAGTAGCACATAAGGGCGTACATAAAAAAATTACTAAAAAATGAAAAGCTTTTCATTTGGAATGTCCTCAAAGTTGCCAAATCGTTATCGCAGTGTGAGAAACTTGTTTACATTTGTCATCTTTTTGGAAATGCAGGGTTGAAGTCGAATTGTTCTTTTGCTCATTCATTTCTAGCTTCTTCAAAATGTAAGTTTTTTTTTATTTTTTTTT
>NC_020397.1:955217-960010 GCF_000321355.1 Plasmodium cynomolgi strain B
CTAATAGATGAAGTACATTCCATGAAACTAAAAAATAAAAAAGGAATCTACTTTTTTGACGAAACATACCCCGTTTGGCACAATTTTATGAATGGTGCATTTGTATGTTAATGAAACAAAATCAAGATGATTACTTTTCAAACAAGTATACATAAAAATTAAGAATTAAAAAAAGTTCGCGCAAAATATACATTTCCTTGAAAAAATTACACAAAATTAGCAAATAAATAGTTGAATTTGTAGAATATTTAACTTAATTATAGGAATAATACGTATTCATTAAAGTGCTTATTAATGATATGAAGTGAGAAATGCAGACAGTTTGAAATGTTATAAGCACATTACGCCCATACTGCTGAAGCGGAAGACAAGTAATTTTAGTCATATTTGGATTACACTCTATACCAAATTGAACTTTAGAGAGCGTAATTTTTTAGGATGTCAGCATGCTCTACATCTATTACTTGGACTAAACATTTTAGAAAATCTTCTAAATTTTGGTAGCTTTTCTAATATTTATTCTAACTAAAAATTTTACTTAAAAAATGTGCCTCTAGAAATAAGGTATAAATTGAAAAGCATAAAGTAGTACAACTTGGTAAGCTTGCTGCATCCACAGCTACAACATTACATGGCTGTGACATAACTGTTGCTTTCTCGAAAATGAAAATAGGAATAAGTTTCTTTGTGTCGTAATGCTATGTGGCATTTTCTAAATTAGCTCTCATAGAACAATATGTTTCTCATTTGGAGTCTATTTTTTTAAATTCCAATATGCTCAATATTACGTTATTTTCTACATTTTCGCCATTTAGATATACAAACAGTAATATACTACATTTTAACTTTTATAATTTTATGAACATAATTGCATATGTTGTTCTTCCTTCCTCTGGAGGTTAATAACCGTTCTGGATATATCGACTTATATTTCGTATAATTATAATATGCGCTATTTTCACATGGGTTGGTATCGTAAAGCGTATGGGCTCATTGGCATCATGGGGGCTGGAAATCCTATTGAGGTACTCATTAATTCACTTGTGTCCAAATCACTTATATGTTTACGTTTTTTTTTCTTTTTCTTGGGAATACAACAACAGGGTAAACACCCACAACACTAAAATGGAAGAATAAAAGATATATGTATTACATGTGTTTCACAATTGTATGTATTTTATTAAAATTATTAATTCTTTTTTAAAATGCACATATTTTAATATATATTTTGATTTTACCTTATATAAAATGAAAAAAAAAAAAGGTAAGACATCCAAGACCAAAAAGAGATGGTAACCCATATTTTTGGAATTTTTCCGTGTAAAATATACCCGCATAGGATGTAATTCTATTAAAAAGGGTTTCTATATCACCGTTTTCAAGTCCCTGTTGCATTAAATTATATATAGAATTCGTAAACATGCCTTGAAGACTTCCTGTGAACAGATTACCCAAACCTGGGATTATACTACCAAAACCTGGGAGAATGTTGCCAAAACCTGATTGATATGTTTTTATCACTTCTGTTACGAGACTTTTATCAAGTTTATCTTCATATGATCCTTCTTGCACACATGCTAACTCAGACAATAATTTTTTAGGATCATAACGATCATTATTTTGTAAATATTTTGTGCATATGTCATTTTTTATTAGTTCACATAATTTTTTAAACGTAAAATATAATGGAACACATTCTTTAATATTGTCACAATATTTATTTGATTCTGTATTCTTTGTTCCTTTTTTCTGTTCAAATGTTTCAAAATTTTCAAGGTAATCAAGTAATTTTTTGATAGATTTGAATAATCCCGTTTTAAAAAGTTGGGATTCAGGATTACATATTTTACCATTTTTATTAGGTCGTCCGTTTCTGTCAATATTATTCCACTGTTTTTGAATTTCTTCAAAAAAAGGATATATATTTTTTTTTGTCTCAACTTCATCAAACTGTGTAGTTAATTCATCATATAACCAGTAATTCAAATCATAACAATGCTTATCGAAAAATGATGAATCGTCATTATGAACATTTTCTAAATAGTATATATTTTTTGCAAGTTTGGTGCAAATTTTATTAATTTCTTTTTCAGATGAATCTGTTGTAACATTTCCACAAACAATAGAATACGTACTAGTCTTTTGGTCACCAGTCAACGCTTTAAAAAATTTTTCTGAAGGTAATTCATCTACATCAGATTCTGTCATGTTGAACACATACAAAACTAATTAATATTGTGCTGTTTTTTTTAGGTAACAATGTCATATATTATATAATGATCTTTTGAATGTACATAAAAAGGAAGATGAATTAATTATTTAAAAGAAAAGAAATAATATGCATTATTTATCAGTACACAAAGTTCTCATCAAATTTGTATATGTGTGTATTAGATTAAAAAGTAAAATTTCCAAGTTGTTGAGTATTTACATTTGACAAAAAAAAAAAATTAATCCAATCATCAGTGTTGTGTATTCTAATATTAATTTTGTAATATACACAAATCGTTCGTAAGGATAATCATATCTTTATATTCATTAATGAGAAACTAATTATAGTATAAGTTTTTTTTGCACAAAATGATATTAATAATGAAACAAGCGTAAACGAACGGAATAATTTCATGATTGAAAGAATAACAGAACGAAAAGGTAGCATCATCCAGATAACTGATAGGAAGATATTTAAATACGCCTTAGAGTTGTAAAAGTGTATACTCATTTCGATTTTGTACAATGATACATTAAAGTGGAAATGTGAATTTACTGGGATTTTATTCAATGATATCATGAAATTGAACTCGTTCAGGAGGAAAAAAAAAAAAAAAAAAAAATAATATTAATTTTGCAATATATACAAATCGTTCGTAAGGATAATCATAACTTTATATTCATTAATGAGAAACTAATTATAGTATAAGTTTTTTTTGCACAAAACGATATTAATAATGAAACAAGCGTAAACGAACGGAATAATTTCATGATTGAAAGAATCACAGAACGAAAAGGTAGTATCATCCGGATAGCTGATAGGAAGATATTTAAATACGCCTTAGAGTTGTAAAAGTGTATAATCATTTCGATTTTGTACAATGATACATTAAAGTGGAAATGTGAATTTACTGTGATTTCATTCAATGATATCGTGAAATTGAACTCGTTCAGGAAAAAAAAAAAAAAGAAAGTATATTTAATAAACAAAAATTTTACATAATTTACAAAAGGGACAAAGTAAAAAATCATTGACAGAAAATATTAGGAATAAATTATAAATATTATTCCCTAAAATGTTATATAATGGGGATGTGTTCAATTACGAAATTATATTTGCATGTATGAAACTATTTTTTGTACAAACGTAACAATTATCACTCAAATGAGTGATAAGAAGTGTGACGATGCACATAAATCAATATGTGGGGAGATTAATTAGGATGATGCAAGAAGAAATCAAACCATATAAATAAATACACAGATGTGAAAGGTTAAACGTTACAAATAATGTGTAACTAGAGATAATTCCTTAAAAGGGATGAACCCATGGAAAATCACAAGTACGTGAAAATGATAAAAATATAATGTCAAAATGTTTTTTATTTTTCACGAATATTGCATAAAAAAAATATTGTACGAAGAGTTAATATATTGCATAAATCAAAACGTTAAATGGTAAATGTCAAATGAAGGGGAAAAAAAAGTGAAATATGTATCATTATAAATAATTACAGAAATAAAAAAGCTAATGTTTTATTCACATGGAAGACTAATTGAAATGTATGACTTGGCATGCACATGTAAATCCACTAATTTGTAAGTTTAAAGATGAAAAAACACTGCAACATAACTGTGACACAGATGTAGCAGAATTGTTTACATATTAAATAAAGTTGTAATAAAAATTTCATCACATTAATTGGATATGTATATATAACAACTTCGTTCATTTTTAACAATGGAGGACCACTTGTGAAATGGTGGCATATGTACTAAACGAAATGGTAAACGTTATGAAATAATTGGCTAAAATATTTGTAAAAATAACTTATTTGGAGGGGCATTACTATAAAAATATTGAATGGACACGTGTACAGAAAAATGCTAATAAAAAAACATCAAAATATGTGCATTTGAAAGGGCATAATTTATTTATGATATAGATACTTGCAGAGGAAAATGTTAAAATTTTTAGAAAGTTGTAAAAAGGAAATATTTTATAAAAAATGTAGTTATCATTATTATTAAAAATATAGTGCTAAAGAAAGGTTTAAACAACGCTAATGATAAAGGTTCAAATATTTTAAGGAGTAAAAAATGAACAATCTTTTAATAAAGGGATAGAAAAATCCTTACTCCGATTTACTTGTTGCATACAGATTTATATGAGTTTTTAAAATGGGTTCCGAACAGTTGTTAGTAAACGTATAGCATTTATAATGTGCACTATAAAATGTGAGCAAAACGAACTGTTCTAAAGATTAAATTAAATTATACTGGAATATCATTATGCAGGAGAGGATAATTGCATAAAATAGTGGAATACGGAATGTGATCCCACGCATTTTTGCACAAAAAATATGTGCGTAATTCCACGAAGGGTTATTGTTATTCAATTTAATATTTTTTTATCTTTTAAATATTCTTAAATTTTCTTTCTTCGTAGGAGCAAATATTTTGGTAGCAAATATATGCGAATTTTTTTTCCGCGACGAAAGATCATATTGGGTATGGCAACAATTTTGCACTTACGAGTTAGGGATTATATTAATGAATACTAAAAAATGGCAATATATGTT
>NC_020397.1:962300-971398 GCF_000321355.1 Plasmodium cynomolgi strain B
ATCAAGTGAAAAAAATATCTATTTTTGGAATATTATAAATGCATTTTGCCTGCTACTATTTTTTCTTCACATAAAATTTGTTTTTTCCTAGTCTACATTTAGCCATTTTGCGTAAAGAAAATATAATGAAATTGCTCTTTAACACCTCTTTATGAGATAGTGACGATCGATTCCTTTTTAACACGAAACAGAAATGAATGTACATAATCGTAAGAGCGCCATTTTTATGCTCATTATGCGTAAATAACATATTAGGATAGAAGTGACAAATGTCTATTTTGTTAAAAATAGAACTTCACAATTATTTATTGTTTTATAGCATTTCTTTCATCACGTGACACCTTCAAAGAGTAGTATAAAAATTTTATGAATAAAAAATTACATAAATGTATATTTTACGTGTAACATAATAAAGTCAAGTTTTCTTCTATTTTTTCATGCCCCAGAAATTTCTATATCATAAGACATGAACTGTATTTACAATGTAGACATAATAGCTGAAAATAGGTCTTACTAAGAAAAGGCTATTTCTAATGTCAAATTAATAAAAATCAATAGGCGATGTATGAATAGGTTATAGCTTGTCATTATGTATTTACATATATAAATGCAAGATTACTATATTTCCACAATCTATTAAAATGTCTCTCTATAGTATTGACTTCTTAAATTTTAAATATAATGAAGTATGTAATTATTTTTTCTTAATATAATGTAATAAAAAATTATCATTTTAATAAAGCACATCTTACAATGTTAAATAAACATTCATTTTTTAAAATGTGCATTTAACTGTTTGCATAACTCCTTTAATGTGTTTATTTTACAGGACAATAAATTTGAAAAGTTGTATTCGCAAAAAATACATAAAGCATTGAAGAAAGATGTAATAAATGCGGATTATGATCAATATTGCCCAGATATAAATCTGCATGAAACAGAAAAAAATGTTGTTAAAAATCTTTGTAAAAACATTATATTCAATTTGAATGAATTATTGAATGTTAAAGATATAGGGGAAAATAATAGAGAGCGTTTTTTAAATGTAAAATACTGAATCTATGCAGAACTAATAAAACTATTAAATAAAAATGACTATTATAATAACCGTGAATCCCTTATTAATTATTTTAGTAATTCAGAAACTAAGACTTGTAATGAATTAATTAATTCCAAACACTTATGCTTAGTAGAAATTGATAATGACATAAACGAATTGAAAAAAAAAGGTACTACTATACGACTATTTTAAAAATTATCATAGTCTTATTAAATGGAAAATTCTTCTGATAAAGAATAATGTGAAAACTATTCGGCATATATTAAGTCTATTATTCCACAATATAAAAAAATAAAAAAGAGTGATTGTTGTGGCATTAAATATTTGGATTGTGAAGATTATTTTAAATGTGAAGAAGAGTATAATCCAAAAAGGATTTTAAAGAAGATACGTTGTAATGGTGAACAAACAGAAGACCTCCCCGAAAATAAAGCAATTAAGGATGAAATAGAAAATGGAGCTTCAACACCATTCAGTGACCTAAAATTTCACTATTTTAGTTGTGTTGTAATTCAAAAGAAAGAGGGGGAGGAGGGTGAAATTAGATCATGTTATGTACGTCCATTTTACAAATATACTTACCCATCTGATGTTGAATCTGAAATCTCAGATTAAACTTCAGCTGAGGGTTCTGTAAATGGTGCAGATGGTGTAGTAGAAGTTTCTGGAAATGTAGCAGTAAGTGCTAGTGCAAATGAAGGAGAGAAAAATTGTAAGGCTTGAAATTTAGTAAGGGGCGCCAATGGAATGTGTGAAGAGCCAGAAGTGCGTGGTAAATGGAGCCATAGGATTCAAGGGGGGAAATAGTGAACCTATAAACACAGTTACCTTCGATCTAAATGTATTTAATAAACTGTTTTCCAATTCTAAAGATAATATATTAAAAGATACTATATTCCGAACTTTTGCTGTCGGTGGTTTATTAGTAGGAGTCCTGCTCATACGCTTTGCCTATTATGAAGTAATTTAAAAATTTTGTCTTAAAAAATGTAAATATATTTTATTTTGAAGTTATAGAAGTGGACAAAAAACACTATAAATGCGTCCTATTTTTTATTTGCGTATCAGTTTACCCCCCTAGGAGTATGGATGCGCAGGAAACTACAAGGGAATAAAAGACCTACCCTTAATCGTGTTGAATATCTTGTACAAACTACGTTACCACGTAAAGCTCCATCTGGAAATATGAATGAGAAAAAAAAGAGAATTAGAATTGCATATAAATCTACGGGAGTCGGATTAATCTAATGTCCAGTATAATACGTTACCGTTTTACGATGTTCTAAAGAGGAGGTATGTTTTGTTTATTCGGAAATATATTTTATGAGACAAGGGGCATGGAACATGTTTTCAACCCAAAGGTATACCTTTTTTTTTGTTATCCATTTTAATGTATTTTTATATATCTTAATTTTTTTTGTTTGTGTAATTTTAGAGTATTAATTTTAAAGTAAATTATTGATTTAAAAAGACTCTGTTGTTGAGTTATGTTAATTCGTTCGTACTGCTATTTAATTTTAATAGCGCTTTATGTAATGCTAAAATTTGGAATTTATGAGTGTGCATAAAATTATGTTGTAATGTTTCTATGTATAAAATATTTTTCAAATTGAAAGATAGCTGATAAAGTAACATTCTTGTTGATTAAAAATGTATATATGTGTGAATGTGTGTCTGTATATATGAGCAAAAATGTTAAATCCTTTTTTATCTACCGTTTAAAAATGCACACAAAGGTATTTGCACAAATGTTAGTTGCTTCCGAATCAATTATGTTTTGCTGTTGTTACGCTTCTGTGCTTTCAGTTTGAAAACTGTTACAGCTTCGCTGCTTATTGTAATTTGAACTTTCTATTATTAATAAGATTATTTGCGTAAATAAGAGCCTACAAAATATTGCCCCCAAAGGAAAAGGGGAATTATATAAGAACAATTTTGATGAATTAAAGGTACCATAAGAACATTTCAAAAAAGTTAATAATTTCTAAAGGTATTGTGGTGAATAGACAAAACGAATGTTCCATTCAAACAATAGAAAAGTAACTCATATGAAGAGGAAAATCGATTTGTATATTTTGCAATATTTATATTATATATAAGGGATAGTTCATTATGTTAAGTGAGAATTTATATAATTCAATAATTTATTATAACATTTTTGTAATCGCGACGTCTTTTAAACTTTCATTATGTTGGGTGATATACCCACTTGACGTTTCAACAGGGAACCTTTAAAAAATGGTACTTTGCAGGAAATTTGATATAAATCAAAAAAAAAAAAAGAAATGCTCTTATTACACGATTCCTTAAGTAATGTTTTTTCTTTACATATTGGTTCATACTAAGGAACAATTCCGTGTACACATTTTTAAGATGTAGTAGTTAATTTTAAAGCATTCTATCGTAATACACTTAATTAGGCATGTAAGATAATATTACAACTATGAGTTGGAGTATAAAAATGAGAAATGTTTAATAATAGAAAATTGTACAAAAGGACGAATCGGAACAATATGAGGAAAAAAAAAAAAACGCATAATTATTATTTTATTACCCCCATCATTTTAGTAAAATGCCATTCTGCGTCTTAAATTAGACGTGACAGAAATAGCTGAACAGCTAAATAATTTAACAACTGAAATTTTCTAAAAAGAAGAATCGACAAGAATGAAAAAAAATAATTTTTATGATTATTCTTACAACTAATAATAAAAAAGTGATTAAAAGGAGAGTCGTAATATATATTTTCATTATACAGATTATGTCAACATGTTCTTAATTTCGCAACTACATTCTCGTTATGTTAAAAATATGGGAAAACACTAACACATTTTTCATCTTTTCGAAATAATGAAGTTTACCCTATTTCATAAAAAATTACACTTTTAATTTTATCATAATATATACTCATTTTTCTATACTACTTATGCGAAACAATTCCTATTATTTAAGAGTAAAAAAAAAATATATCTGAAAAAAGTAAAATTTTAAAATGCCTGTATATTAAAAGGAAGAGAAATACGTATGGGATTATCTTTCACCTTTTGTCTGTTCATAACTTTGAAAATGTAGAAATAATGCAAAAATGTGCGCTAAAAAATATTATTTTAAAATTACACAAAAGGATTCGTTTGTTATGTCACATAGAAGCTATACTTTTAACTTTTCCGTTATTATAAATATCTTATAAAGTTACAGTTAAAAATTAAAATAAGACTTGCGACTTGCGTATATATTATCTTACCTACTGGAGAAAATTAAAAATCACAAAATAGAGTGCTAAATAATTTTTAGTGAAGTAGCAATGCTGATAAGCTTAAATAAAAAGCTTTTTATGGAGAATAATTGTAACCATATAATCTAAAGCGTATTTAAGATGTAACGTAAATTATTACATAAATGTTTTCGCTTACAAAAGTTAAAAATAATTCCTTCATTTATTTATAATAAGGATAGAAATTCATTGTATGTACTAATCACAAATGTTTTTAAAATCGCTATGTATATTTTTCTGTATGATTTCTTAATTGCTGAATATTAAGCAGTTATGTATTTTTTTCTGTTGTTGTGAAACTTAAACATGGTACTTGTACGTTCTGTTTTAAAAAATAGTACAATAATAAATTTTTAGAAAATAGCATTAATTAGTAGTGTATATTAATAAATGCTTATTTATATTTTTGCAAAAATAGGATAACAGATTACGTAAATATATCAATTAAAGATTAACCGCTTCGATTTGTTACTTATTGATCTGTATATAATACTTTCATAATTTAATTAAAATCAAACATGTCAGCAAAAAAATGGGGAAAACAGAAGAGGAAATACTGGTATAGTTATATATATATACAAGCATTTAAATCATTCTTTGTTTTCTTCCCTTTTATTTATTTTCTCCTAGACAAAAGAGAAAATTCCACTATTAGAACCTTTCATTTTAGCACTTAAGTAATATCCTTTGCATGATTATTTTCAGGAGGATGTTTTGAATGAGTTAGAGCTTGGTGAAATCTACGAAGACGTCTTCAATGATAGGACAACATCTAAATATGACACCCATTGCAGTGCGCTCGCTAGTCATGATAAGCAATATGTAGGGGCACGGGCACTATGCGGTAAATATGTACGCGCTTTGGAAAAAATATCTGAGATGCAAAAAGACCAAAAGTATTATGACCGCTGCAAATATGTACCATACTGGTTATATGGAGAAATTGGGAAAATATATAAAAACCACAATGTAAATATTGAAAAGATTCCTTTTGTTAAGGATCTTATTAACGTAGAGAAAAAAGTGAAAGACCTAATAACTAAAAATAAGTGTAACGTACTTTATAACAACCTTGTCCATTTGGATGAATTGATAAAGAGGAAACATTCGTACATTTATTTTAAAAAATATGATAGTTTTAAAAATACTACAAAATCGTCAATTAAATGCGATAAGTATTTCATATATCTTGATTATATTAATTCCTTTTATAACAAGTTTAAGAGTGATAACTGTACGGGGGTTTTATCGCTGCTGTGGTCCGATCCAGATTTCTTTAGATGTAATAATGCCCTTAACCCCAATACGATATTATCTAAAATACAAGATTGTAAACCTGAAGGATTTAAAAGTCGTGTAAGTTCAGTAGTTGCAGCTCACCCACCCGCTAGAACTGCAGTAACTGGAAAATCCCCAGCACAAAAGACAAATGCAGTTGAACCTAGAAGGGTTGAAACTACAGCAGTCTCTCGTGACCCTAATGCGGGCCTCAGGGTAGATAAAAGTAGAGTACAAACAGATTTTTCCCCCAGTACTTTTCATCTTAAAACACATGAAGAAGCCGTTCCTTCATCCAGTTTTGTTGACACAATGTATTATATATTGAAATCAGAGTATTTTCGTCACTCATTCGTAGCTGCTTCGACAATTGGAGTGCTTGTCTTCCTTTACTTTTACTTTAAGGTAAAAATGAAATTTTAAGTGACGTATATTTTGTGGCAATATTTACCACTTTAAGTGTGTAATTGTGAGGTAAATATATTGTGAGTTTTTTTTTTTGTACTTTAGTCAACTTCTATAAGTTCTCAAACAGGGAGAAAAAAGAAAAGAGAATCTGAGAATAATTACTATGAGGGATATGAAGATGATCTATCAAGATATGACTCAGGAAATTCATTTTCGGATTCGCGAATGAGCGAAATGCATTTATCCTATCAGAGGAGGCGTGATTCTTACTACTAATTAGGCATGTAATGTGAAAGAGTTTGGAACAGCCACTTGAGCAGGAATGCCAGACGAGCTACGTGAGCAATTTTGATTGAGGACGGCGAGAAGAACAAAAATGGTGAAGTGCAGCGATATGGTGCAAAATTTTACACCATTTCAAAGCAATAAGAAGGTATTACGTGCAGTATGCATGGTAAGGGAGAATTACGTTACACAGACGACAAGAATATTAAAAATGATTCAATTTTGTAAATAATATGGCTAGTAACGAAGTTACGTATTTTTTAAATACCAATAAATTTTATATTGTCCAAAAAGTGTAACAAGTGTCATAAAAATGAGTAAGTTCTTGTGGGGCATAAAGAACGTGTTTTAACAGAAAAGATATGGGTGAACAGCTTTAACTTAATGATGTAAAGTATATCTAATTATAGTGTAGTAAACAAATTAGGGGGAAACATAGTGGATAATTATCCTGCGTTGGATGTAGTTGATGAACTCCACGTGAAAGGGTATGTTTAACGAAGCTACATATAAGACAAAATATCTTTTAAGCTTATAATATGTGTATATTGCACTACGCATTATACACATATATTAAGCATCTCCATTTGTTTTTGTTTTTACGTAGTAACACATAATATTTAAAGCATTACGTTTGTTGTAAAAAAGAATTTATATTTTTTTCGTGGACATTATACTAATTTATTGACATGGTTATTCGTTTTTTTTATTAACAAAACGTGTATATATCATTTTATTAATTATGCCAAGGTGCCAATTTTATGATATACACATTTTGTGCATGCTAAAACGTGTAAATAATACTTAAATTACAGGGTAATATAATTGAATAGGAACATAAATTAATATCAGCATTCATATGATAGCTTTGTAAGAATAATGTTGTCAGTAGATTAAAAGGTGTACTAATGTGGATGCTGCATTTACCTTTTAAGGAAGCACGAAATGGTTATTTTACCTGAATGAAGACATAGAAACGTTGCGTGCAAATGTGAGTGTATATACATACGCATATATGAATACAAATTGCTTCCAATATTTCTGCGCCAATTTTGGAATAGCAATTTTGCCTAACCTGTAGAAAGAAAAGGGTCGTTTAAAGAGCTTGCAAAACGTTCATGAGGTCCGCAGTTACGTAGTGCTTGCACACAGTGAGATGATTTATTTTGGCGATAATGCTGGGCTCGTTTTTTCACAGTTTCACCATGCCATTAGATCATTGGTTCATTAGTCAATTTGTGAATATTTTCGTTATTTTTCTTTTTAACTGGTACGCCTTACAGAGCAGGAACGTGCGTTTATTATGAGCGCTTTTAAATTGTTGAGGTATTATGACTGAAAAAATGGGAAAGCATGTCTACGAACCGCACAAAATTGTGTAACTTGCGACTGGCTTATAAGGAGGAATAATATGTTATGCAATGTCATACATGACCTAGTGACGACCTTCTGCGAGATTCGGCATGAGCTTTTCTCCTTCAGAAGTGAACTGTAGTATTCTATGAACCCATAAGCCGCGTAGGCATAATTTATAGAACATAGTACAATCACTTCAATGCAATTATTACATTCGTTATTGATTGCAAAGCTTTATGTTATCTGAAGAATGGAAATAAGTAGGACATTTCAGATGGCCGAGCAGGGTTGAGTATCGCACTATTACTACCTCTTTGAACATGAAAAGTTTTTGGATTTATTTAGTAAGTTGGGGGGGTGTATGAAAGGACGTCAGAGGTTGGATACATATTTAATGCGTCGCACCGGTAGATTGACGAATATAATGACAATAAACAAATGCAGCACATATGAAATTACTGACAAAAAAAGGGGGCTATGGGGGGAACATTATATTTGTTACTATGCGAGCGCAATGGAGCATGCGCTGAGATATATATTACGGGTCTATGGAACAAAACAGAACCAGTGTGATAAGCCATTGGGTGGATCATCAAACGAATGAACAAATTATGTGCCCCCCTAAAATAACGTCTGTATGAACAGAGTAATAATAAATCCCGTGTGCCGGGAAGAGTGGAAAATTAAATTACCCCCCCACGGATCACTCCAAGGATTGGGGTACCGATGAAGACGCATTTGATACCACCGTATACGTGCAGAAGTGTCATAACTTCCTTTGTTTTAAAATCATACGGATTATAAATGTGTGCATAAAATTGTTAAACACATTAGCACATACGTATGTGTGTACCTGAGCGTGGTTGCACATGTACATGTGTGTTTTAGCCTTTTACGAATTAAGTTTGCCCTTTTGCCTTTTTTTCTTTAATTTTTTTCTCATTAATTATGTAAAACCTTTCAACATACACCATCCTTTGTGCCACAAATTAACCATTGTACAATATATATTTTTTCGATTCCTTACAAATGCGCCATTCTATAGAAAGCTTGCACAAATATACCCATGTTGAGATAGCTGAACTGTTATCAACACACTTCAGCGTGAAGGATTTTTAAGAAAATTACAAAGGGCCCGTAGCATGGGGGTAAAACACGAATGTATGAAAAAATTCATGTTTTAAGAGCGCGAAGAAAGGAATAAAATTACATAACCCTGTCATTCTCTTTAGTATGTATATTGCCGAATGAACTACGTTTTGATAAATTTTTTTTTTTAGGGGGAAAATTGACAGTTTTGTTTTTCCCTGAGGAAAGGTTACACGCGGAATCACTACATTGGCTTGGGTGAAGAGCAAGCTTATACTTTCTTAACTCGCAAATTATTTATAGCAATTCTTTGTGAATAATTAAACATTTTCACGCATTAATGTTCTC